>NC_134354.1:568059184-568336684 GCF_048569485.1 Anomaloglossus baeobatrachus | reverse complement strand
CAAGGGCATTGGCAAGGAACAAGGAAGTGGACGTGATGGTGGTGCAGGCAGAGGCCGAGGTCGTGGGCAAGCTCTAATTTCGCCACAAGAAAGGGCCACATCTAGTCGCTCGCACGTCCTGTCCCAAATTCTTGGGGACCGCAGCAGTACACCGCTCTTGAACCAAGACCAGTGTCAACAGGTTGTTAGTTGGATAGCGGATAATGCTTCCAGTCAGATTGGCACCACCACAAACACTCTGTCTTCCACACGGTCAAGTGTCAGTAGCCGTGATACTGCACCGCACATTTCTGAACCTGATCCTCCTTCCTACCACCAGGCTGAGTACACGTCCTCCTCGGACATTAATGATCCCACACTTGGACACTCGGAAGAGCTGTTCACGTTTCCATTCACACATTCTGGCCTCTCGCCAGCTCATATTGAAGTGGGTCATGAGGAGATCGTCTGTACAGATGGCTAAATATTTGAGCAGCCACGTTCTCACGAAGTTGGCAACGTGTCTCAACAAGGGGTGGACGATGATGAGACACAATTGTCAGCAAGTCAGGAGGAGGAGCAGGGTGCGGAAGAGGAAGACGACGTGGTGGATGATCCAGTAACTGACCCAACCTGGCAGGAGGATATGCAGAGCGAGGACAGCAGTGCACAGGGGGAGGGAGGCGTAGCATCACAACAGGCAGTAAGAAGCAGGGTGGTGGCCCCAGGCAGAAGTCAGGCAACCGTTCCCCGGAACAACACGACGACACAAGGTGCCTGTACAAATGTTAGGTCTTCCCGAGTCTGGCAGTTTTTTAAGTTGGATCCAGATGATTCAAAAAAGGCCATTTGCAACACCTGCCGTGCCAGCATCAGCAGGGGTACCAAAACTAGCAGCCTGACCACCACCAGCATGATCAGGCACATGTCAGCCAAGCACCCGACTTTGTGGGAAGTACAACAGAGTCGAGGAGCAGTGCTTGCTGATGTCACTGCTACGTCTTCGCTGGTTGTGCATGCGAGCCAATCCTCTGTCCATGCTGCCTGCGAACGAGCCTCCTCCACTCCTGCACCTGCAGTTGCCTACGCAGAAAGAACACCATCATCAAGCACGTCCTTGTCCCAGCGCAGCGTTCAGTTATCCATTCAGCAAACCTTTGAACGCAGGCGCAAATACACTGCCAACACCCCACATGCCACAGTTCTAAATGCTAACATTTCGCGACTGCTTGCGCTGGAAATGTTGCCTTTTAGGCTGGTGGAGACAGAAGCATTCCGTGACCTGATGGCGGCAGCTGTCCCATGTTACTCGGTCCCCAGCCGCCACTATTTCTCCCGGTGTGCCGTCCCCGCGTTGCATAACCACGTGTCACAAAACATCACACGTGCCCTGAACAACGCTGTTTCACCCAAGGTCCACCTAACCACAGACACGTGGACAAGTGCTTGTGGGCAAGGCCGCTACATCTCGTTGACGGCACACTGGGTTAATATTGTGGAAGCTGGGACCCAGTCTGAGCGAGGGACGGAACACGTCCTTCCCACACCAAGGTTTGCAGGCCCTACCTCAGTCAGTGTTTCACCCACACTCTACAGCTCCGGAATGTCATGCTCTTCAGCCTCCTCCTCCTCCTGCGCATCCTCATCCACTGTGCCCTCCACACCAGTCACAAGCTGGAAGCACTGCAGCACTGCCTCGGCGAAGCGGCAACAGGCTGTGCTGAAGCTAATCTGCATAGGTGACAAACCCCACAATGCAGAAGAGCTGTGGACAGCTCTGAAACAGCAGGCAGATCACTGGCTCACACCTCTGAACCTAAAGCCAGGAAAGGTCGTGTGTGACAATGGCCGGAACCTGGTGGCGGCTTTGAGGCGAGGCCAGCTGACACATGTTCCATGCGTGGCCCATGTGCTCAACCTCGTGGTTCAGCGGTTTATAAAGTCATACCCAGAGCTGTCTGATCTGCTGGTAAAAGTTCGCCGCCTGTCTGCACATTTTCGAAAGTCACCTACTGCTTCAGCCGGCCTTGCCGGCTTTCAGCGCCGTTTGCATCTTCCGGCTCACAGACTGGTGTGTGATGTCCCCACGCGTTGGAATTCAACTCTGCACATGTTGGTCAGGATATGTGAGCAGAAGAGGGCAGTTGTTGAGTACCTGCATCACCTAAGCCGTCGGGAAATGGGTCAAACTCCACACATAACACCTGAGGAGTGGAGATGGATGTCAGACCTATGTACCATCCTCCAAAACTTTGAGGACTCCACCAAGATGGTGAGTGGTGATGACGCCATTATTAGCGTCACCATACCGCTACTCTGCCTTCTAAAACGGTCTCTGCTGAAGAACAAACATGATGCATTGCAGGCGGAGCGCGATGAGTTGCAGCAAGAAACAGTAGTGGGTGTGGGTGATAACACACAGCCCAGCCTCGTCTCATCACAACGTGCAGTGGAGGACTATGACGAGGAGGAGGATGAAGACATGGAGCAACTCTCCGGCCAAATTGAGGATATGACATGCACACCAGTCATATCCTCGGTTCAGCGTGGCTGGCCAGAGGACAGGGTAGATGAGGAGGAGGAGGAGGAGGAGGAGGAGGAGGAGGACAGCATGTTCAGTCATCTTGTTGGTCAGGCTACTGAAGTCCTGGCTGTTAAGAGTCTGGCGCACATGGCTGACTTTATGGTAAGCTGCCTGTCTCGTGACCCTCGCGTTAAGAACATCTTGGCCGACAATCATTACTGGTTGGTAACACTGTTAGACCCACGCTACAAGGAGAACTTTTTGTCTCTTATTCCCGTGGAGGAGAGGTCAACCAAAATGCAGCAGTTTCGGAAGGCCATACTCACGGAAGTAGGCAAAGCATTCCCCTCACAAAACGCTAGCGGCATAGGTCAGGAATCAGTGGACAACCGAGGCGTACAGCCGAGAGAGGCACAAGTCCAATCCGCCAGAGGTAGGGGAACAGTCTTTAAGATGTGGGACAGTTTTCTCAGCCCCTCACGTACCACAGCCCCTGAGGTGCGGGGTAGTGCCACAAGAAATCCTAAGTTTGCCCAGATGCTGAAGGAGTACCTTGCAGATCGAACAACTGTACTCCGACATTCCTCTGTGCCTTACAATTATTGGGTATCCAAGCTGGACACGTGGCATGAATTGGCTCTCTACGCCTTGGAAGTCCTTGCCTGCCCTGCTGCTAGCGTTTTGTCAGAGCGTGTTTTTAGTGCCGCAGGTGGAATCATTACAGATAAACGCACCCGCCTGTCAACTGAAAATGCTGACAGGCTGACTCTGATAAAGATGAACAAGGGTTGGATTGGGCCAGACTTCACCACACCACCAGCAAATGAGAGCGGAATTTAAAGTTTGCCATGTACCTCCACTCACCCATGGGTACACACTTCTCGACTTTGGATAATCGCTGGACTGCTCCTCCTTCTCCTCATGCGCCACCATGATGATGACCGTTACAAATTGCAATACTTAGGCCTTTGTTTCAGGTATACCCCCAGTGGTAAATTTTTTCGCCCATTCTTTGCAGAATGGACATTACAACGACAGGAGACCCGCTCCTTTGCAATGGGAACAATGTTTTGAGGCCCTCATGCACGTCTCTACCCAGGGACAACGTGGAGCCTCACAATTTTTGGCTGCCCTGGCAAAGGGCTATACTGAAATACACCCACTTCCTTAAAATGGACACTTAATGTTTTGAGGCCCTCATGCACGTCTCTACCCAGGGACAACGTGGAGCCTCACAATTTTTGGCTGCCCTGGCAAAGGGCTATACTGAAATACACCCACTTCCTTAAAATGGACACTTAATGTTTTGAGGCCCTCATGCACGTCTCTACCCAGGGACAACGTGGAGCCTCACAATTTTTGGCTGCCCTGCCTAAGGGCTATTCTGAAATAGACCCACTTCCTTACAATGGGCACTTCAGGTTTACAGGCCCTCATGCATGTCTCTATCCAGGGACAACGTGGAGCCTCCCAATTTTTGGCTGCCCTGGCAAAGGGCTATACTGAAATAGACCCACTTCCTTACAATGGGTACTTCAGGTTTACAGGCCATCATGCACGTCTCTATCCAGGGACAATGTGGAGCCTCCCAATTTTTGGCTGCCCTGCCTAAGGGCTATACTGAAATAGACCCACTTCCTTACAATGGGCACTTCAGGTTTACAGGCCCTCAAGCACGTCTCTATCCAGGGACAACGTGGAACCTCCCAATTTTTGGCTGCCCTGGCAAAGGGCTATACTGAAATAGACCCACTTCCTTACAATGGGCACTTCAGGTTTACAGGCCATCATGCACGTCTCTATCCAGGGACAATGTGGAGCCTCCCAATTTTTGGCTGCCCTGCCTAAGGGCTATACTGAAATAGACCCACTTCCTTACAATGGGCACTTCAGGTTTACAGGCCCTCATGCACGTCTCTATCCAGGGACAACGTGGAGCCTCCCAATTTTTGGCTGCCCTGGCAAAGGGCTATACTGAAATAGACCCACTTCCTTACAATGGGCACTTCAGGTTTACAGGCCATCATGCACGTCTCTATCCAGGGACAATGTGGAGCCTCCCAATTTTTGGCTGCCCTGCCTAAGGGCTATACTGAAATAGACCCACTTCCTTACAATGGGCACTTCAGGTTTACAGGCCCTCATGCACGTCTCTATCCAGGGACAACGTGGAGCCTCCCAATTTTTGGCTGCCCTGGCAAAGGAAAATACTACAAAGACTCACTTCCTCAAAATGGGCACATTAGACTCAAGAGGCCTTCATGTACGTCTCTTCTCAGGGACATCGGAGTGCCACACAATGTTTTCACGTAAAATCTTTCATGTATTAATCTCAAAAAGTAACATACACCAGCTCTATCTCACTATAGGGTATGTGCCCTTAACATTTCCGCCATGAAAAATCATTTTGGGGTCATTTTGGAAGGTTTTCTGGTGAGTCCGTAAAAATGGCGTAAAACGCGGACAAAATTGTTCACAGCTGTGACTTTTGAGTGATAAATGCTTCAAGGGGTCTTCCCCATGCTGTTGCCATGTCATTTGAGCACTCTTCTGAGACTTTTGTGCCATTTTTAGGGTTTCTCCATGCTGCCGGGGGGTCATTTCACAAAAATACTCGGGTCTCCCATAGGATAACATTGGGCTCGTTGCTCGGGCCGAGTACACGAGTATCTTGGGAGGCTCGGCCCGAGCTTCGAGCACCCGAGCTTTTTAGTACTCGCTCATCACTACTTACAGCTTTTAGCAGAACCAGAAGATTCTATGTCCCACTGAATGTCTGGATAGTTGAAAACCCCCATAATAAGAACCCAATTATTATTATTAGCTGCCTTTTCAATTTGTTCCAGCATTTCACCCTCTATTTGTTCAGGTATGTTAGGAGGCTTATAGCAAACTCCAATTAGCATTTTTCCATTATTCCCCTCCCCATGTACATTTACCCATACTGACTCTACATTGTAACGAACATAACTTAGGATAAAACCAAAATGAGCAAATTCCCTGCACTTAGCAAATAGTAATAGTACATGTAAATTACATAGGGCCCTTAGTTGACACTAGCTTGATCAAAAAAGAGTAAAAGCCATATCAGTCCTCCAAGCTCTTGTACATCATCTCTCTACATGCCAGCTGGCCTCAAAATAAAGGCAGGAGAGAAGCAGGTCTGACTGTCTAAACACCTGCCCATGGAAAGCTATGTAAAGTAAATGCAGAGACCAAGAAGGGGAATCCACAACCATATAAGTCTAAAATACAAAAAAAGGCAATACCAAAGCGATGTGCCGGAACACATGTTGATATAAATATAATGTGTAGGTGCACTTTCACACTGTAGCCATTAACAAACATAACCTAGGATAAAAAAATGAGCAAATATCCTGTGCTAAGTGAATAATAAAAAATAAAAAAGAAATAGTACATGTAAATAACGTATGGTATGGAAAGTTGCAAAACAGTCAGTTCTGGGTCCAACTGTGACTCTACCCATTTTTACATCAGTGAGATCTGCGAGCACATAGTGAGGTGAACTACAAAAGTCAGGGTCCATTCTGATTGGGTACACCTTATTGTGGTGGCATGGTGTTTTCGCTCTTTGATCAAAAAAGTATCAACTAAGTACTGTATGTTATTTACATATACTATTACTATTGCCTTCTAATGGCCATAGAGTGAATGTGAATCTACACATTGCACTTATACGAACAGGTATGCCAGCCTATGTCCATACCCTATGTTATTTACATGTACTATTACTATTTACTTATGGCAGGGTATTGCTCATTTAGCATTTATCATAGGTTATGTTTCTTAGTGGCCACAATGTGAATGTACTCCTTCACATCGCACTTATATGAACATGTGTTGCTGATCATTTCTTTGGTTTTGCATTCATTTTGTGTACCTTGTACATATAGGGGCATAGCTCACACTTTTTGAGAGGTGCAGTTAGTCTGTTTAGCTTTCCATAGGGGGGGCGGGTGTTTACCTGCTCTTGCACCACATATTTTAAGGCCTGCTGGTACGTAGAGATGTGAATTGCATGAGTTGGGAAACATCCTGACTGGGTACACCTTGTTGCAGTGCGATGGCTTTTACACTTTTTTTTTTATTAAAATAGTGTCAAATAAGTACCCTATGTTATTTACATGCACTATTACTATTTGCTTATTTACTTACTGCAGGGTATTTGCTCATTTTGTTGTTATCTCAAACAATATTAAAAAATTAAAGTACCTTCAAGATTTTTTGGCAAGTACTGGTTGCATACTGCATATGACAAAAATCTGCCATATTATTGATGTCTTTCCTGTGGGATACGTTGGTAAGATAGAAGCTTTTTCTTACAAAGAAAATCATCCTAGCCTATTTATTTTTTCCCAAAGACTACATGGTCTTTCAAAAGCATGTAGTATAACTGTTGAATGAGGGCTGCACTTTTTATCCATAATTACAATTATCATGGGCCTCCCCAGCCTGAGAATACCAGCCCCCATCTGTCCACTTTATCTTTGCTGGGCATCAAAAATAGATACAAATCCAAGATAACCTTCACAGCTAGGGGCTGCAGCCTCCAGCTGTCTGCTTTATCTGTGCTGGATATCAAAATACGTAGGGCTCCATGCCATTTTTTCCAATTATTTATTTATTTTTACACTCCACTTTAGGATCCAGACAGCAAGTGTGAGGGCAACCAATCACAGACACCGGCACGCTGACTACAGCCAATGATGTTACAGAAGGTGGGCGGGGGAAGCATTAACGCTTTATAATCTGTAATAAGAGAACCCAGAAAGCAGTGTGACAGCCTCGTGGAAACTCGTTAAGTATATTTGTCCTGCTTTAATCTCCATTTTGCTTCCTTTTGCAGCCCTCTAGCCCTTACTAACACCATTTTATAACACATACGTTTGGTATTCGGGGTCAAGTTAGGGTCAAATCTGGTCCCAAACCAAACTTTTTTTTTTACGTCTGAACATCTGCGTGTTCGCTCTAATTATAAGTTTGCCATCAACCAAACGTTATCTATATCCTGCAAAGACAGTAAAGGGGTATTTGCATTGCAATATAATTGTGAATCTCACAATAATCTTGGCATGTAAGCGCGCTGCCGATCACTTGATGAATAAGCAAAATTCTTCTTTATTGAATACAATTATCTTTTTTGCAGAACAAAGATTGTTGTTCTCAGCAATGCATCATTATAAAAGTTTATTGATTGGCTGTTGAATCTGGACCCCAGTTGGTCTGTGTAAATAGATGTTAAATTTACTTATTTGTCTCTATTTAGAAAACAGTAGTTTTTAAGACAATGGCAGACAATACAAATAACATTTGTCACATGACTACTTTACATCAGCACCATTTTTGAAACAGATTTATTTTTGTTGGGAAATTAGAAGGGTTAAAAGTTTATCAGCGATTTCTCATTTTTCAAACAAAATTTACAAAACCAATTTTTTTAGGGACCACATCACATTTGAAGGGACTTTGCAAGGCCTATATGACAGAAAATGCACAAAAGTGACACTATTTTAAAAACTGCAACCATCAAAAAGCTCAAAAGCCACAATTAACACTTTTATTAATCCTTTAGGTGGTTTACAGGAACAAAGCAATACAAAAGAAAAAAATAACATTTTACTTTACTCCACAAAATATGGCTTTAGCTTCAAAGATTGAATTTTCTCAAGGGTGACAGGAGAAAATGGACCATATATTGTGTTGTGCATTTTTTTCTGAGTACCCCACATTTGGTGAAAAACTGCTGTTTGGGCGCATGGCTGGGCTCGGAAGGGAAGGATCACTATTTGACTTTCAGAACACAAAATTGACTGCAATAGATAGCGGATGCCATGTCATGTTTGTAGAGTCCCTGAGACTCCTACAAGTGACCTCATTTCGGGACCTACACCATACAAGGAATTTACCTAAACATGTGGTTAGCACTTTGATAGCCCAGGTGCCTCACAAAATTTTATAACGTTGAGCTGTGAAAATAAAAGAAAACACCTTTTTCTCACAAGGTTTGTCATGAGAAAATCTCCCATTTTTTTGTGCAATTTCCACTGAGTATGCCGATATCTCATATGCAGTGGAAAACTACTGTTTGGGTGCATGGCAGGGTTAAGAAGGGAAAAAACACCATTTGGCTTTTGGAGCGCATTATTGACTGGAATAGATAGAGGATGCCATGTCCCATTTGCAGAGTCTGATGTGCCTAAACTGTGGATACCACCATAAATTACTCCACTTTGGAAATTAAACCCCTTAAAGAATTTATGTAGAGGTGTGAGGAGCATTGTGAACCTGCAGGTACTTCACAGAATTTTCTGTTTAGATTCCACCAGTGCAGAAAGGTAGATTCCACCAATGCAGAAAGGTCTTAAGTAGAGATGAGCGAACCAGCCGCGGTTCGGCTCGAGCTCGGTTCGCCGAACCGAGGTCCCGTTCGAGTTCGGTTCGGCGAACCGGTTCGGCGAACCACTCGAACCAATAGGAAACAATGGGAGGCAATCACAAACACATAAAAACGCATTATAAATGTACACATACAGTTATTAAACATTGCCATAACACTTATCGGTGGCCGCGATGCGTCCTGCACTCTGTCTCCTGTCACTATTCCTTCCGATGATCGCTGCGTCCTCCCGATAACCAGCACTGACAGGACCTTCCGTGACGTCGTCAAAATAGCCATGTGACCAGTCACTTGGCTATTATCTCATTGGCTACAGACTGGTCATATGGCTTTGACGTCATGTCCTGTTCTAGGTCCTGTCATTGCACTCTCCGGTACACGGTGCACGTTTGTGTATCGCCGTGTACCGGCGACATGCTCTAGCACACGGTTGACTCCCCGTTCTGATTCCCCATTCCATTAGGGACCGGCTGACACAGCCGGTCATTAACAGAGATCACCGTTGCCATAGCAACGCAGTTAGCGGTGACATCACCGCTAACCGCGGCTCCGGGAATCACATGATCGGAGCACCGTTGCTATGGTAACGCGTCTGTCAGCGTTACCGCTGTTACCACTAACAACCAGCAGCACTGATCACTCACGGAGTGAAGGCTGCACAGGAAGCAGCGTCTTCCCCCATGCAGCAGTGATGGAGCAGAGCTGCATTTGTTGAACGATAAAGACAGAAGACCATAGATCGTGGAAGGCTGACAGTGAGTAATAAACATGGAGTCTCTAATGTGTCTGTGTATTTATTTCTATTAAAGTATTTTTTCTCTGTGTGGTGTCTTTTTTTTAACCCTTTATTGGAGATTCTTAATGGCCGGGTCAAACGTGCCTGACATTAAGAATCTCTGGCTTAATACTAGCTAGTATAACAAAGCTAGTATTAACTCATTATTACGCAGCAAGCCACCATCAGCAGGGCTGTTGGAAGAGTTGGATACAGCGCCAGAAGATGGCGCTTCTATGAAAGCACCATTTTCTGGGGCGGCTGCAGACTGCAATTCGCAGCAGAGGCGCCCAGAAACCTCGGGCTAACCTGTGCTGCGGATTCCAATCCCCAGCTGCCTAGTTGTACCTGGCTGGACACAAAAATATTTGGCAAAAAAAATAAAAAATGCTTCCCTGGATTTTCCATTGCCAGTGAAGGTAACACCACGCAGTAGGGGTTAGCAGCCAGTAGCTGCTTGGATTACCCTTAGCTAGCAATACAAAAAATGCAGCGGGAGCCCATATATATTTTTTTAATTATTTATTTAAATAACTAAAAACAAAAAGGGCTTCCCTGTATTTTGATTGCTGGACATCACAGTGCTGTAAAAATAAATCTTTAAAAAAAATGACGTAGCACTCCGCAGTATTTTTGATTCTCAGCGCAGATAAAGCAGACAGCTATGGGTTGCCACCCCCATCTGCCTGGCATTACCTTGGCTGGCAATTAAAATACAGGGAAGCCCATTAATTTTTTCTATTTAAAAAATAGTTAAAAAAAAATGACGTTGGGTCCCCCCATTTTTGATAGCCAGCTAGGGTAAAGCAAACGGCTGTAGCCTGAAAACCACAGCTGGCAGCTTTACCGTGGTTGGGGATCCAATGTGGAGGTCACCCCAGGCTCTTTTTTTATAATTATTTTATAAATATTAATAATTACAAAAAAAAAGTAGGGTCCCCCCCAAATTGGATCACCAGCCAAGGTAAAGCGGACAGCTGTGGTCTGGTATTCTCAGGGTGGGAAGGTCCATAGTTATTGGGCCTTCACAGCCTAAAAATAGCAGGCCGCAGGCACCCCAGACGTCGCGCATCCACTAGATGCACCAATCCTGGCACTTCACCCCAGCTCATCCCGTGCCCTGGTGCAGTGGCAAACGGGGTAATAAATCGGGTTGATACTAGCTGTAAAGTCACCTGACATCAAGCCCAGCAGTTTGTAATGTCATGGCGTCTATTAGATACCCAACATCATAAACTGTCAGTACTAACAAAAAAAATCGACAAAAAAAATTTATTTGAAAAAACAGTCCCCAAAACATTCCCTCTTTCACCAATTTATTGTAAGAAAAAAAATAAAGGGGTCCCACGGTGACTCTGGACCGTCTAGAATATGGGGGGAGACACTCAGGGAACGTATCCCCCATTTTCTAGGAGTGCAGATCCTTCATGTGAGGAGTGTGGGTGCAATGAATCTGCACTCACTCTCCCCGGGTCCACAGCAGCAGAGTCCATGTCGTAACGGTTGCTACCAAAGCTGCAATGCCCTGCTCATGAGGTAAGGGCATGCCTAATCAGGAGAACTATTTTACATTTCCAAATATTGGTATTTGCTGATATTATTGCTATTCCACCTACTATATATTGGGGATAGGATCTTGGAGATTGAATACCCCTTTAAGTCCAGTTATCCAGCTGAATGAATACTTAACAACAGAGCTCGCTATTTAGATGTGTTTTCTTGTGGCGTATAACGGACTCTCATGTTTGGTAGTCGTTCAGCAGGGCAACTATAAAATCAAATACCTCCACTTGGAAATGTAGAATATAGCTCTCCTGATCAACTATGTTCCTTACCTCATGAACAGGGCATTGCAGTAATAATAATAATTTATTCATTTATATAGCGTTATTAATTCCATAGCGCTTTGCATACATTGGGAACACTGTCCCCATTGGGGCTCACAATCTAAATTCCCTATCTGTATGTCTTTGGAGTGTGGGAGGAAACCGGAGTACCCAGAGGAAACCCACGCAAACACAGGGAGAACATACAAACTCCTTGCAGATGGTGTCCTTGGTGGGAATTGAACCCAGGACCCCAGCGCTGCAAGACTGCAGTGCTAACCACTGAGCCACCGTGCCGCCCATTTAGCTTACAGATGCATAACCACCACTCACTGTGTCTGAACACAGGAAGCTGAGCTGACAGCCGCTCTGTGCATGCGGCAGCATCTATTGTGAAGGAGAGGGCCGCGGGGGATCAACGCTGCACAGGTACCGGGGACACCGGGGAACACCGGTGGGGTTATAGGGGGTGACCTGGCAGGGCCTGGGGAGGAGTTTTCTGTTGCATGTGTCATGGCACATGCGACAGAAATCAGAGGAGTAGGGTGAATGCGGCCGGCACGATGCTGTGCACTCGGCCTTCTTGGATTTCTGGGAGGGGGTCAGGGAGGGCATTTTGGCGACACCGGGGGACCGGAGGGGACCGGGGAGGAGATTTATCATGTTTGTTCATGCCAGATAGGAGATAAATAATTTTTTACCGGCGCTGTCATTTACTGTAACGTGATCATCAGTATACGGTGTATACCGGTGATCACGTGAGCGGAGACCAGAAAAACCGGCCTGAATCATGATCTCCAGGGTCTCAGCTACCCCTGAAACCCCGGAGATTTTCTGACACTGGGGGGCGCTATTCACTTATTTCTGCCTGCTGTTTATAAACGGCAGATCAGAATAAGGCTACATTAACACGACCGATCCATTTTTCCGGTCTGCAAAAAACAGTCCGTTTTTTTCCCAGGTGCATCAGTGTGGCATCCGTTTCCGTTCCGTAGACGGTCCGTATGTCATCTGTTTGTCATCCGTGTGCCTTCCGTTTTTTTTGCGTACTGCAAAAAAACTAAAGGAGGGAAAATACATAAATTTACCCAGGATCCATAGCTACATGAGGCGGTCACATGTTCACTCCAGTGCCATTTTCTACTGCTTTTCACAGCGTTGAGAGCTCTGGTGATTTTCCTGTGCTTGTACACTTCATATCAGTCTTTTCTGTCATTATAATGGCAGAAAGACACATAATATCCCACTCTCCTGCATTTTGTAATTTTGCACCCTTTGGTGCCTTTCATGTGGCACTAAGGGGTGCTTAGCCTTGTATTTACCAAAAAAATGAAAAAAAAAATGATGTGGGGTTCCCCCTATTTTTGTAGCCAGCTAGGGTAAAGCAGACGGCTGCAGCCTGCAGACCACAGCTGGCAGCTTCACCTTGGCTCGTAATCCAAAACTGAGGGCACCCCACGCTGTTATTTTAAATTAAATAAATAATTTAAAAAAAAAACCACGTAGGGTTCCCCCCAAAATTGGATCACCAGCCAAGGTAAAGCAGACAGCTGGGGTCTGATATTCTCAGACTAGGGAGGTCCATGGTTATTGGACTCTCCCCAGCCTAAAAATAGCAGGCCGCAGCCGCCCCAGAAGATGCGCATCCATTAGATGCGCCAATCCTGGTGCTTCGCCCCAGCTCATCCCGCGCCCTGGTGCGGTGGCAAATGGGGTAATATATGGGGTTAATACCAGATGTGTAATGTCACCTGGCATCAAGCTCTGGGGTTGGTGAGGTCAGGCGTCTATCAGATACCTGACATCACCAACCCAGTCAGTAATAAAAAAAATAGACGACAAACACATTTTTATTTGAAAAAACACTCCCCAATACATTCCCTTTTTAACCAATTTATTAGAAAGAAAAACAAATCCAGGTCTGCTGTAATCCAAGGGGTTCCCCTGACGATCCATACCATAGTCACTGTCCCAGTCAATGAAGAACAGAATGTTCCCCATTGGCTGGGAGAGCAGTGCAGTGACCTGAGCTAACATCAATGGGTCAGCCCAGGTCACTGCAGGGCATGACAAGTGCTGCTGTCAGGAGCGAGGTACATTACCTGCGCTGATCTCCTGCACCGCTGACAGCACCTGTCACTGACTTCAATGACCGCCGCCTTCACAGCCAAGTATCGCAAGCGGCCCGTGATGTCACCGCTAGTCAGTCTTGGGTCGGAAGCGAGAGAAGGTGATGTGACATGCGGCGGCCATGGAGGACAGTGACAGTGCTGAGGTCGGGAGGGCGGGACTAACATCACCGCAGGTAAGTCGAGCGGGACCATGTGTGCAGAGTGCCAGGTGGGCGGAGCCTAGCGGGACCATGTGTGCAGAGTGCCAGGTGGGCAGAGCCTAGCGGGGGTAATGTGTGCAGAGTGCCAGGTGGGCGGAGCAGGGTAGTGTGTGCAGAGTGCCAGGTGGGCGGAGCCTAGCGCCGTAATGTGTGCAGAGTGCCAGTTGGGTAGAGCCTAGCGGGACCATGTGTGCAGAGTGCCAAGTGGCCAGAACCTAACGGGACCATGTGTGCAGAGTGCCAAGTGGGTGGAGCCTAGCGGGACCATGTGTGCAGAGTGCCAGGAGGGCGTAGCCTAGCGGGGCAATGTGTGCAGAGTGCCAGGTGGGCGGAGCCTAGCGGGACCATGTGTGCAGAGTGCCAGGTGGGCAGAGCCTAGTGGGGCCATGTGTGCTGGTGGTGGAGTGCGAAGTGGGTGGAGCGTAGCGGGGTCATTTGGCGCTGAGGACGTCAGTGTCGTGGACTGCATGGCTGGGGACAGGTGAGTGTGTGTGTGTGTGAGCGTGTGTGTGTGTACATGCCGTGTGCAGGAGGGGGCGTAGCTGAGCGGGGAAGTGTCGGCTCCCTGCACACGTAACTAGGATAAATATCGGGTTACTAACCAAAGCGCTTTGCTTTGATACCCGATGTTTAACTTGGTTACCAGCTTCTGGCAGGCTGCCAGCGATGGCTCCCTGCACACTGTAGCTGTAAAAAGCCCTGCTTTTTGCTGCTAGAACCGTTCTCGAACGTAACTAGAACTATCGAACTTTAGCAAAAAGCTCGAGTTCTAGTTCGATCTAGAACAGCCCCCAAAATCACTCGAACCGCGAACTGGAGAACCACGAACCGCGCTCAACTCAAGTCTTAAGGCAGAAAGACAAACAAACAAGCGACAACTTAAATCAGCTGCAGTAAATGCCTGACATAGCATTGCAAAGGTGTAAAGACAACATTTAGTTACATCCATGGCTTCTAAACTTCGGTTACTGTCCAAATATTTCTGGACCTAACTGTACATAAATTTACTCTAAGGAGGACTGGGGAAAAATTGCAATAAATGTTGCTACTTTATGAGAAGTTGCAATAATGACTCAGGTAAAAATTAGAGATGAGCGAACCGGTCGCGGTTCGGCTCAAGGTCGGTTCGCCGAACGGAGGTCCCGTTCGAGTTCGGTTCGTCGAACGTTCGACGAACCGAACTCGAACTGCATAGGAAACAATGGCAGGCATTCACAAACACATAAAAACACCTAGAAAACACCCTCAAAGGTGTCCAAAAGGTGACAAACAACTCACAACACAACACAAACACATGGGAAAGTGACAAGGACAAATTCTCATGCGAAAACAAAACAGCGTTACGAGGAAAAAGAGGACGAGACACAGATATAGGCATGGCATGCCCTTCTAAAATCATGTAAAACACCGCAAGGTGACTCCAAGCGGAGTCTCCCTTTTTTCCAAAAATTGGGCCACACAGACACCTTATCAGTGGCAGCACTTGTGCCCTAGTTGCAAACAGGATGTTTTGATTTGCATCAAGCACATTCAAAAATACGCCATACTTAACCGTCCCCAGCATGACACCGGGGTAGGTAGCAAAGTCTTTCCTGATCCCAGCTCTGTTCATCTTGGATCATTTTTAAAAAACACAGCAAGCAAGCGTTACTCCAAGCGGAGTCTCCCTTTTTTTTCCAAAAATTGTGCCCCAGACACACCCACCCATTCAGTGGCAGCACTTGTGCCCTAGTTGTACACTTCACAGCTAGATTTGCATCAAGCACATTCAAAAATACGCCATACTTAACCGTCCCCAGGATGACACCGGGGTAGGTAGCAAAGTCTTTCCTTATCCCAGCTCTGTTCATCTTGGATCATTTTTAAAAAACACAGCAAGCAAGGGATACTCCAAGCGGAGTCTCCCTTTTTTTTCCAAAAATTGGGCCCCAGACACACCCACCCATTCAGTGGCAGCACTTGTGCCCTAGTTGTACACTTCACAGCTAGATTTGCATCAAGCACATTCAAAAATACGCCATACTTAACCGTCCCCAGGATGACACCGGGGTAGGTAGCAAAGTCTTTCCTTATCCCAGCTCTGTTCATCTTGGATCATTTTTAAAAAACACAGCAAGCAAGCGTTACTCCAAGCGGAGTCTCCCTTTTTTTTCCAAAAATTGGGCCCCAGACACACCCACCCATTCAGTGGCAGCACTTGTGCCCTAGTTGTACACTTCACAGCTAGATTTGCATCAAGCACATTCAAAAATACGCCATACTTAACCGTCCCCAGGATGACACCGGGGTAGGTAGCAAAGTCTTTCCTTATCCCAGCTCTGTTCATCTTGGATCATTTTTAAAAAACACAGCAAGCAAGGGTTACTCCAAGCGGAGTCTCCCTTTTTTTCAAAAAATTGGGCCACACAGACACCTTATCAGTGGCAGCACTTGTGCCCTAGTTGCAAACAGGATGTTTTGATTTGCATCAAGCACATTCAAAAATACGCTATTCTTAACCGTCCCCAGGATGACACCGGGGTAGGTAGCAAAGTCTTTCCTGATCCCAGCTCTGTTCATCTTGGATCATTTTTAAAAAACACAGCAAGCAAGGGTTACTCCAAGCGGAGTCTCCCTTTTTTTCCAAAAATTGGGCCACACAGACACCCCATCAGTGGCAGCACTTGTGCCCTAGTTGTACACTTCACAGCTAGATTTGCATCAAGCACATTCAAAAATACGCCATACTTAACTGTCCCCAGGATGACACCGGGGTAGGTAGCAAAGTCTTTCCTTATCCCAGCTCTGTTCATCTTGGATCATTTTTAAAAAACACAGCAAGCAAGGGTTACTCCAAGCGGAGTCTCCCTTTTTTCCAAAAATTGGGCCACACAGACACCTTATCAGTGGCAGCACTTGTGCCCTAGTTGCAAACAGGATGTTTTGATTTGCATCAAGCACATTCCAAATCCACAAGCATTTACTCTCCCCAGGATGACACAGGGGTAGTAAATTCCTGGTGGATCCATGACTTGTTCATTTTGATGAACGTTAGTCTGTCCACATTGTCACTGGACAGACGTGTGCGCTTATCTGTCAGCACACACCCAGCAGCACTGAAGACACGTTCAGAGACAATGCTGGCAGCTGGACACGACAAAATCTCCAAGGCGTAACTGGAGAGCTCTGGCCATTTTTCTAGATTTGAAGCCCAAAAGGAGCAAGGCTCCATTTGCAAAGTCATGGCATCGATGTTCATTTGGAGATACTCCTGTATCATCCTCTCCAGCCGTTGACTATGTGTCAGAGTTGTTGTCTCTGGTGGCCTTGCAAAGGAGGGTCTAAAAAAATTATGAAAAGATTCCATAAAATTGCTGTTACCAGCACCAGATACAGTCCTACTGGTACGGGTAGACTGTTGAAGATGACGAGACCGTCCCATGTTTGTCAAGTTACAACTGGGAGAATCACTCCCTGCACCTGCACGGTTGTTTGGTGGAAAAGCCGAGCTAAGATCGAGTAACAGCTTCTGCTGATACTCCTGCATACGTGCGTCCCTTTCTATGGCTGGAATTATGTCACAAAATTTGGACTTGTACCGGGGATCTAATAGTGTGGCAATCCAGTAGTCATCATCACTTCTAATTTTGACAATACGAGGGTCATGTTGGAGGTAGTGCAACAAGAAGGCACTCATGTGTCTTGCGCAGCCATGCGGACCAAGTCCACGCTGTGTTTGTGGCATAGAGGTGCTACCCGTTCTTTCTTCCTCTGACATCTCCCCCCAACCTCTTTCAACTGAAATTTGACCAAGGTCTCCCTCATCTGCTGAGTCTTCCATGTCCATGGACAGTTCGTCCTCCATTTCTTCATGTTCTCCTGCACCTTCCTCAACATTTCGCCTGCTACTATGCGCCCTTGTTGATCCCTGTCCCCCATGGTCCCATGCCTGCTGCGTTGGTGATGATGAACGTCTGGACCTTGGTGATGTTGTTGTCCCTTGCGCATATGAATCCTCCTGTAGTTCCTCCCCTTCCTGTTGTCCCACCCCCTGACTCCGAATAGTGTTTAGAGTGTGCTCCAGCATGTAAATGACTGGAATAGTCATTCTGATAATGGCATTGTCAGCGCTAAACATATTCGTCGCCATGTCGAAACTGTGCAGAAGGGTGCATAGGTCCTTGATCTGAGACCACTCCATCAGGGTGATCTGCCCCACCTCTGCATCTCGTTGGCCCAGGCTATACGTCATGACGTATTGCACCAGGGCTCGGCGGTGCTGCCACAGTCGCTGTAACATGTGGAGAGTCGAATTCCAGCGTGTCGCCACATCGCATTTCAGGCGATGAACCGGCAGGCCGAAAGACTTCTGGAGAGATGCAAGTCGCTCAGCTGCGGCGGTTGAACGGTGGAAGTGAGCAGACAGTTTTCGTGCCCTGGTCAGAAGGCCATCTAGGCCGGGATAGTGTGTTAAGAATTGCTGGACAACAAGGTTCAACACGTGAGCCATACAAGGCACGTGTGTCACCTTGCCCAGGCGAAGGGCCGCACCCAGGTTTGCAGCATTGTCGCACACGGCCTTACCAGGCTGCAGGTTGAGTGGAGACAACCATTTACCAAACTCAGTCTCCAGAGCTGCCCACAACTCAGCCGCTGTGTGACTCTTATTCCCAAGACATGTCAAGCTAAAGACCGCCTGATGCCGTTGCGCTCTGCTGCCAGCATAGTAATGAGGGGTGCGTGATTCCTTCTGCGCAGTGAGAACGCTGGTGGCCTGACCAGGCAGGCTTGGGGCGGAGGTGGAGGACCCAGATGAGGTGGAGGAGGCAGAAGCAGTGGCGGAACTTGGACAGACAGAGGATTGACACACAAGTCGTGGGGATGGCAAGACTTGTGCAGCATACCCTTCACCATCTATCACCATAGTTACCCAGTGCCCAGTCAGCGACATGTAACGTCCCTGTCCATGCTTACTGGTCCAAGTATTGGTGGTGAAATGCACCCGTTCACACACAGAGTTTCTCAAGGAAGCGGTGATGTTGTGTGCGACATGCTGGTGTAGCGCGGGCACACCTTTCTTAGAGAAGTAGTGGCAACTAGGCATCTGGTACTGGGGCACAGCGACAGACATAATGTCTCTAAAATCCTGTGTGTCCACTAGGCGGAAAGGCAGCATTTCGGTAGCCAAGAGCTTACAGAGGGATAGAGTCAACCTCTTAGCTTTGTCATGGGTCGCAGGAAATGGCCTTTTATTTGACCACATCTGAGGGACAGATATCTGGCTGCTGTGTGTAGACGGTGTTGAGTAGGGTGTCCCTGTAAAAATGCAGGTTTTTGAGGAAAGTGCAGGCGGAGACATGATGTTGCCTTCATCCAACGTTGGTGCTATCGATGTCTGAGAGAGCTGTACACACTCACTTGTTTCCCCTTCCAAACCAACTGACGACCTACCAAGCAAACTGCCTGTTGCGGTTACAGTGGTGGAAGTTGTGCGTGGAAAACCAGGTGTGACAGCTGTCCCCACAGTCCTAGAAGATGAAGAGCACGCGGATGCACTGGAAGGGGCAGGCCGTGGATGGTTCGCTCCGCTAGGCCGCATTGCAGCACGGTGAGCTTCCCACAGGGACCTATGATATTTATTCATGTGACGATTCATGGAAGAAGTTGTCAAACTGCTGAGGCTTTGACCTCTACTAACAGAATCCCGACAAATTTTACACATCACATAATTTGGGCGATCTTTTTCTATGTCAAAAAAGGACCAGGCTAGGAAAGGCTTAGAGGGCATGCGACCTGCTGATCCACCCCGACTAGTGCTCAGAGGCAGAGTGGTGGCTGATGATGCAGTTGTAGACGTGCTACCAGTGCTCCGACTCTGTCCAGGAAGGCGCAAGGTAACTTCGTCGTCGGTTGCATCCTCCTCCACCGCCTCTGTTGACCTCCTCGAGTGCCTGACTGGGGGTTGACAGTAGGTGGGATCTAGAACTTCATCATCAATTGTTGTGTTTGCACTCCCCTCCCCCTCAGACCGAGCCTCTTCTTGCCCTGACCGAATATTTAAGTTGTCATCCCAATCTGGTATCTGCGTCTCATCGTCATCAGTATGTTCCTCATTGTCTATAACCACAGGTGTTACAGTTTGTGACAAAGGGTCAACATTATGCTCAGAAACTTGGTCCTCACGGCCTGAATCAGAGTCACAAAGGTTCTGGGCATCACTGCAGACCATTTCCTGGTCTGTACTCACTGTAGCTTGGGAGCAGACCTCTGATTCCCAGGCTATAGTGTGACTGAACAGCTCTGCAGACTCAGCCATCTCAGTTCCACCATACTGTGCAGGGCTGATGGAGACTTCAGAGCTGGGAGAAAGCAAGTTTGATTGGGATGACAACTCAGAGGACTGGTGTTTTTTGGATGCGGTACTTGAAGTGGCTGAGAGGGCACTTGTTGGACCACTTGAGATCCATTCAAGCATTTTCCTTTTTTGGCCATCATCTACCTTTGTTCCTGTTGTTCGTGTCCGTAAAAAAGGGAGCACATCGGATTGTCCACGGTAAGTAGTAGACATCTTACTTTTGCTGGTAGATGGTCTATCTTCAGCAGATGATAATGGAGCTTTGCCACCTTCCCCATGGACAAACCCTTTTTTTCCTTTTCCAGCACGCCTCTTCCCCTTTCCACCAGCATCTGTCATTTTGCCACTCATGTTGATTGCGACAAGATTGTGCACTGAAAATGTGGTAGTAAAAATTGAGAGGTGGTGTAGATTGCAGCGGTGGTCTAGCTTTATTAACAGCAGAAAAATAAAGAATAAATATCCCTGACAATGCAACTACGGCCCTTAAACTGGCAGCATAAATTGCTAGTATAATGGCTTAGTTATAATGAGTTGGAGTGTGCAATGCAGGCAGACGTGCTGCAAATATCTGTGCACTACTGGGACTATACAGAAGTCCAACAGCCACGTTTAGGATGACACTAGGTACACGCAGTGTTTGCTAGTATAATGGCTTAGTTATAATGAGTTGGAGTGTGCAATGCAGGCAGACGTGCTGCAAATATCTTTGCACTAGTGGAACTATACAGAAGTCCAATAGCCACGTTTAGGATGACTCTAGGTACACTCAGTGTTTGCTAGTATAATGGCTTAGTTATAATGAGTTGAAGTGTGCAATGCAGGCAGACGTGCTGCAAATATCTTTGCACTAGTGGGACTATACAGAAGTCCAATAGCCACGTTTAGGATGCCACTAGGTACACTCAGTGTTTGCTAGTATAATGGCTTAGTTATAATGAGTTGGAGTGTGCAATGCAGGCAGACGTGCTGCAAATATCTTTGCACTAGTGGAACTATACAGAAGTCCAATAGCCACGTTTAGGATGACACTAGGTACACTCAGTGTTTGCTAGTATAATGGCTTAGTTATAATGAGTTGAAGAGTGCAATGCAGGCAGACGTGCTGCAAATATCTTTGCACTAGTGGGACTATACAGAAGTCCAATAGCCACGTTTAGGATGACACTAGGTACACTCAGTGTTTGCTAGTATAATGGCTTAGTTATAATGAGTTGGAGTGTGCAATGCAGGCAGAGGTGCTGCAAATATCTTTGCACTAGTGGGACTATACAGAAGTCCAATAGCCACGTTTAGGATGACACTAGGTACACTCAGTGTTTGCTAGTATAATGGCTTAGTTATAATGAGTTGGAGTGTGCATTGCAGGCAGACGTGCTGCAAATATCTTTGCACCAGTGGGACTATACAGAAGTCCAATAGCCACGTTTAGGATGACACTAGGTACACTCAGTGTTTGCTAGTATAATGACTTAGTTATAATGAGTTGGAGTGTGCAATGCAGGCAGACGTGCTGCAAATATCTGTGCACTACTGGGACTATACAGAAGTCCAACAGCCACGTTTAGGATGCCACTAGGTACACTCAGTGTTTGCTAGTATAATGGCTTAGTAGCTATCAGTTTGAGTGTGCAATGCAGGCAGACGTGCTGCAAATATCTGTGCACTACTGGGACTATACAGAAGTCCAACAGCCACGTTTAGGATGCCACTAGGTACACTCAGTGTTTGCTAGTATAATGGCTTAGTAACTATCAGTTTGAGTGTGCAATGCAGGCAGACGTGCTGCAAATATCTGTGCACTACTGGGACTATACAGAAGTCCAACAGCCACGTTTAGGATGCCACTAGGTACACTCAGTGTTTGCTAGTATAATGGCTTAGTTATAATGAGTTGGAGTGTGCAATGCAGGCAGACGTGCTGCAAATATCTTTGCACTAGTGGGACTATACAGAAATCCAATAGCCACGTTTAGGATGACACTAGGTACACTCAGTGTTTGCTAGTATAATGGCTTAGTTATAATGAGTTGGAGTGTGCAATGCAGGCAGACGTGCTGCAAATATCTTTGCACTAGTGGGACTATACAGAAGTCCAATAGCCACGTTTAGGATGACACTAGGTACACTCAGTGTTTGCTAGTATAATGGCTTAGTTATAATGAGTTGGAGTGTGCAATACAGGCAGACGTGCTGCAAATATCTGTGCACTACTGGGACTATACAGAAGTCCAACAGCCACGTTTAGGATGCCACTAGGTACACTCAGTGTTTGCTAGTATAATGGCTTAGTTATAATGAGTTGGAGTGTGCAATGCAGGCAGACGTGCTGCAAATATCTTTGCACTAGTGGGACTATACAGAAGTCCAATAGCCACGTTTAGGATGACACTAGGTACACTCAGTGTTTGCTAGTATAATGGCTTAGTTATAATGAGTTGAAGTGTGCAATGCAGGCAGACGTGCTGCAAATATCTGTGCACTACTGGGACTATACAGAAGTCCAACAGCCACGTTTAGGATGCCATTAGGTACACTCAGTGTTTGCTAGTATAATGGCTTAGTAACTATCAGTTTGAGTGTGCAATGCAGGCAGACGTGCTGCAAATATCTGTGCACTACTGGGACTATACAGAAGTCCAACAGCCACGTTTAGGATGCCATTAGGTACACTCAGTGTTTGCTAGTATAATGGCTTAGTAACTATCAGTTTGAGTGTGCAATGCAGGCAGACGTGCTGCAAATATCTGTGCACTACTGGGACTATACAGAAGTCCAACAGCCACGTTTAGGATGCCACTAGGTACACTCAGTGTTTGCTAGTATAATGGCTTAGTTATAATGAGTTGGAGTGTGCAATGCAGGCAGACGTGCTGCAAATATCTTTGCACTAGTGGGACTATACCGAAGTCCAACAGCCACGTTTAGGATGCCACTAGGTACACTCAGTGTTTGCTAGTATAATGGCTTAGTTATAATGAGTTGGAGTGTGCAATGCAGGCAGACGTGCTGCAAATATCTTTGCACTAGTGGGACTATACAGAAGTCCAACAGCCACGTTTAGGATGCCACTAGGTACACTCAGTGTTTGCTAGTATAATGGCTTAGTTATAATGAGTTGGAGTGTGCAATGCAGGCAGACGTGCTGCAAATATCTGTGCACTACTGGGACTATACAGAAGTCCAACAGCCACGTTTAGGATGCCACTAGGTACACTCAGTGTTTGCTAGTATAATGGCTTAGTAACTATCAGTTTGAGTGTGCAATGCAGGCAGACGTGCTGCAAATATCTGTGCACTACTGGGACTATACAGAGGTCCAACAGCCACATTTAGGATGCCACTAGGTACACTCAGTGTTTGCTAGTATAATGGCTTAGTAACTATCAGTTTGAGTGTGCAATGCAGGCAGACATGCTGAAAATATCTGTGCACTACTGGGACTATACAGAAGTCCAACAGCCACGTTTAGGATGACACTAGGTACACTCAGTGTTTGCTAGTATAATGGCTTAGTAACTATCAGTTTGAGTGTGCGATGCAGGCAGACGTGCTGCAAATATCTGTGCACTACTGGGACTATACAGAAGTCCAATAGCCACGTTTAGGATGACACTAGGTACACTCAGTGTTTGCTAGTATAATGGCTTAGTAACTATCAGTTTGAGTGTGCAATGCAGGCAGACGTGCTGCAAATATCTGTGCACTACTGGGACTATACAGAAGTCCAACAGCCACGTTTAGGATGCCACTAGGTACACTCAGTGTTTGCTAGTATAATGGCTTAGTAACTATCAGTTTGAGTGTGCAATGCAGGCAGACGTGCTGCAAATATCTGTGCACTACTGGGACTATACAGAAGTCCAATAGCCACGTTTAGGATGACACTAGGTACACTCAGTGTTTGCTAGTATAATGGCTTAGTTATAATGAATTGGAGTGTGTAGAGGACAGGAGGGTACAGTGTCAGGGTTGTGGGGCTCTGGGTAGAGGAATGGAAACCTGCCTTTCTATTCCCTCCTAATAGGGAAATGCAGCGAGGAAATCCCTGACCTTAGCTACACAGACGCTGTCTCTGTTTTCAGGACCTGTCACCTATGGCTCTGACCCTGCCGGTACGAGCCCTTAAAAGGACTGATAGAAAGTGCTCTCCCTAAGCTGTCCAGCGTTGTGTATGGAGCGCATACAGCAGTATCGGCGATAGGACTCAGGGCGGAGCTGCGCCAGTGATGTCTGACACCAAGGACGCAGAAGAGATAATGGCGTCCGGACGGGCAGATACTCGTTTTTATAATGCAGGAACATGTGACATGGACATCATATCACACATGCCGTTGCTTCTCTGGCTAAAAGTCCACTTAGCTGTGTGTGTGTCTGGGATTGGCTGACATGCTGGCCCGCCCCACAAGACGCGCGCGCTTAGGGAAGGAAGACAAGGAAAAAAAAAAAAAAATGGCGATCGCCATTATCCATACAGCAGTGATCTGAAGGCGCTGTTCCCGCACACTATACACTGAAATTTCATAATAGTGTGAGTTACAGAGTGACTTACACTATTACAGCGGAACGCCAGCTAGGAATTAGCTGTTTTTTTGCTGCTAGAACCGTTCTCGAACGTATCTAGAACTATCGAGCTTTTGCAAAAAAGCTCGAGTTCTAGTTCGATCTAGAACAGGCCCCAAAATCACTCGAGCCGCGAATTGGAGAACCACGAACCTAGAACCGCGCTCAACTCTAGTAAAAATGTTTGGAAAACCTTATCTAAGTCCAAAACAGCTAACAAAAAATGTTAAAAACATAAAAACAGACTTAAAAAAAGGTACAAATTAAAATAAACTTTTGGCGCAAATGAAAAACAATCAAAAACACCAAAATTGGATCATTAGTCTTGTTTACTCCATTCATAATAAATAAATACAGTGACTTCTGGCAAAACATTTTACTGGAATACTTGATCAGATGCCATGAAAAAGTTTCTATGACTTTTACCAGAAACAGATCCACTCCTATACAGGGTTGTTGGGCTAGTGCACCTCAACCTCATTCACCTTAATGGTCAGAAATTCATTGCTAATTCATAGGTTTACAGTGAGTGACACTGGAAAATCAAACTTATTTATCTAATGTTATAAATTTGCATAATCATTACTTTTCGATGATAATTCTGCCTATGAATCTTGACTCCTTAAAATGTAAAAAAACCTTTCAATTTGTTTTTAAATAAGTTGTAGTCTTTTAAATACCCTGTAGATCAGTGATAGTTTGGGTTCATCACATGTTACTAAGTTATTTCTTGATGTACAGGTAAGTTTCCAAGTATTAGTCAGTTTACCAGCTTCAAAGCTTTCCTGAAAGAGCCACTGCTCATTGGTAACACATTGCCCTATACACATTGCTATGAACAGGTGGTTTCCTCTTGCCAAGCATGGTAGAAGAGGACATTTCAAATTACATTATAAAAGTACATTAGTTAGTTTTCTGTTGTGCACAAAATCCCCTCATTTACTTTTGCAAGTAAATCCAAATTACAAGAGAAGTGCAGTTTAGTGTCTGATAAGAAATATACCGTATATGGATCCTGGTCAACTGTATTCGGGAAAAAGTATTTGTAGTTTACACTGAGTAGTTCAGGGACCCAGAATCTTTTTTTTAATTTTGAATAATACTGGTAAAATGTATAAAATCATATTCTAATGAAGTCTAAACATTTTTCCTCTACGTTTTTTTATGTGAGGAAACTCTACTGTGTTAAAAATGTTGATGCAAGGTGGATGTGAGTTCATGAAAACTCTTGCCCACTGCGTGCCTATATGTGCTGCAGAATTGGGGGGTTTCGTCGCCATTTTTCTACATAAATCCATAATTGAAAATGACACTCTATAAGTAAACTGCCTATGGTTTGATTAAAATTGTAATAACACCGTAATACTGTTGTAATAATGATCTTTCCAAAAGTGGTCTGCAGATCACACTAATATGAACAACCGCTTAGTCAGGCTAGACATTGGCATTGAAAGAGTGCTGCGGTCAATAATGTCTATGAAATTTAGAATGCTTGATGAAGGAAGGATGCTCCCTTTCCCATACCATCATCCTCCTGCAACGCAATTGTGAGGTGCCAAGGGGTTACAATTCCATAGAATACCTGTCAGTGTAACAAGTAGTTATACAGTGAAGATATTTGGGGGCCTCATTCAGATCAGCAGTTCCAGCAATATCCCCTTCAGTGGTCAGACATTTATCGCATATAATGTATATTTAAATGTTAATTCAATCCTCAATATATGTATCAGAGGTGCGGGAAGGATACCGGGGAGGCTATGCTAACCCTAGGACTGTGGTTCCTGATCTCTCCCTGACCATGGAGTTACCCTTGAAAGTAGGGAGGTCCAGGCCCTGCCCTGGGCCTGTCTCTTCTCTGACCCTTTCCTAATACCTCCCTCCAGACCCCCAACTGTAGGATGAGCTGTATACAATGCAACAACCTCCCCAAGACACAGACAAGGTGATTACCAGAGTACTCTCAAACAGCACAGACAACAAGCCGCTGGTCACCAAAAAGAGGAATGCCACAGATGCTGGAATATCGGAATTGCAAGCAGAAACTATCTTTGGCGATGTTACAGAAAACTCCCTAGACTTAAGTAGGAGGAGACCAGCCTGCAATGGTGATCAACAAACCTGGTTCACTGAGAAGCCAACCACTGCTCCCGGGGGTATAAACTCCTAAAGTGCCAGAAGTAGTGGTAAATAAAACAACCAATGCCCGACAGAACAGAGCTACATGCACAAACCAGGTTGACTGTTGAAAGTGTGTACTGTACAGGGTCCAATCAGGTAATAACAAACTGCGGGTGTTGATCCGGGTGACGCATGGTAGGTTGTGTAGTAGTCATTCGTAGATGAAGATCTGCAACGTGCATGACAATATGTCCCTGTTAATCACCACTGCAATTGGGAGCCTTGTCTACTATAATGCCACAGTAGCTAAAGTACATTGTGACTTTGTTTTATTGCTTTTTTTCATTGACTTGTAATTTATGTCCATTTCCAGAATTTCAATGATATGAAAGACATGACTCAAAAAACAGGAAACAGTGACCAATTACTTCTTTGAAATAAGTACTTTTTTCTATGTAGAAAGCAATTAAGAACTCTAGAGGCTGCAATGAAATGAAAAATAAATAATGTGGCTGCAGCAAGATTTCCATTAGGGGAACTTTGTCAAGCACAAACTGAAATGTATGCTTGATAGTAGAGTTGAGAGCGGTTCGCGGTTCGAGGTTCTCCAGTTCGCGGCTCGAGTGATTTTGGGGGCTGTTCTAGATCGAACTAGAACTCCAGCTTTTTGCTAAAGCTCGATAGTTCTAGATACGTTCGAGAACAGTTCTAGCAGCAAAAAAGCAGGGCTTTTTACAGCTACAGTGTGCAGGAGCCATCGCTGGCAGCCTGCCAGAAGCTGGTAACCAAGATAAACATCGGGTATCCAAGCAAAGCGCTTTGGTTAGTAACCCGATGTTTATCCTAGTTACGTGCAGGAAGCCCACACTTCCCCGCTCAGCTCACTCCGCCCCCTCCTGCATGCGGCATGTACACACACACACACACACTCACCTGTCCCCAGCAAAGCAGTCCACGACACTGACGTCCTCAGCGCCACCCACTTCGCACTCCGCCGCCAGCACACATGGCTCCGCCCACCTGCACTCTGCACACATGGTCCCGCTCGGCTTACCTGCGGTGATGAAGTCCCGACCTCAGCGCTGTCACTGTCCTCCATGGCCGCCGCTTGTCACATCACCTTCTCTCGCTTCAGACCCGAGACTGACTAGCGGTGATGTCACGGGCCGCTCACGATACTTGGCTGTGAAGGCGGCGGTCATTGAACTCAGTGACAGGTGCTGTCAGCAGTGCAGGAGATCAGCGCAGGTAATGTACCTCGCTGACAGCAGCACTTGTCATCCCCTGCAGTGACCTGTGCTGACCCATTGATGTTAGCTCAGGTCACTGCACTGCTCTCCCAGCCAATGGGGAACATCCTGCTCTTCATTGACTGGGACAGTGTGGATCGTCATGGCAACCCCTTGGATTACACCAGACCTGGATTTGTTTTTCTTTCTAATAAATTGGTTAAAGAGGGAATGTATTGGGGAGTGTTTTTTCAAATAAAAATGTGTTTGTCATCTATTTTTTTTTATTACTCACTGGGTTGGTGATGTCAGGTATCTGATAGACGCCTGACCTCACCAACCCCAGGGCTTGATGCCAGGTGACATTACACATCTGGTATTAACCCCATATATTACCCCGTTTGCCACCGCACCAGGGCACGGGATGAGCTGGGGCGAAGCACCAGGATTGGCACATCTAATGGATGCGCCACTTCTGGGGCGGCTGCGGCCTGCTATTTTTAGGCTGGGGAGAGTCCAATAACCATGGACCTCTCTAGTCTGAGAATATCAGACCCCAGCTGTCTGCTTTACCTTGGCTGGTGATCCAATTTTGGGGGGACCCCTACGTGTTTTTTTTTAAAATTATTTATTTAATTTAAAATAACAGCGTGGGGTGCCCTCAGTTTTGGATTACCAGCCAAGGTGAGGCTGCCAGCTGTGGTCTGCAGGCTGCAGCCGTCTGCTTTACCGTAGCTAGCCTCAAAAATAGGGGGACCCCTACGTCATTTTTTTTTTTCAATTTTTTGGCTAAATACAAAGCTAAGCACCCCTTAAGTGCCACATAAAAGGCTCCAAAGGGTGCAAAATTACAAAATGCAGGAGAGTGGGACATTATGTGTCTTTCTGCCATTATAATGACAGAAAAGACTGATATGAAGTGCACAAGCACAAGAAAATCACCAGAGTGCTCTACGCTGTGAAAAGCAGTAGAAAATGGCACTGGAGTGAACATGTGACCGCCTCATGTAGGATGAAGCTATGGATCCTGGGTAAATTTATGTATTTTCCCTCCTTCAGTTTTTTTGCAGTACACAAAAAAAACGGAAGGCACACGGTTGACAAACAGATGACATACGGACCGTCAACGGATCGGAAACGGATGCCACACGGATACACCCGTGAAAATAAACGGACTGTTTTTTGCAGACCGCAAAAATGGATCGGTCGTGTTAATGTAGCCTCATTCTGATCTGCCGTTTATAAACAGCAGGCAGAAATAAGTGAATAACGCCCCCCAGCGTCAGAAAATCTCCGGGGTTTCAGGACTAGCTGAGACCCTGGAGATCATGATTCAGGACGGTTTTTCTGGTCCCCGCTCACGTGATCACAGGTATACACCGTATACAGATGATCACGTTACAGTAAATGACAGCGCCGGTAAAAAATTATTCATCTCCCATCTGGCATGAACAAACATGATAAATCTCCTCCCCGGTCCCCTCCGGTCCCCCGGTGTCGCCAAAGTGCCTCCCCTGATGCCCTCCCAGAAATCCAAGATGGCCGCGCGCACAGCAGCGCGCCGGCCGCATTCACCCTACTCCTCTGATTTCTGTCGCATGTGCCATGACACATGCGACAGAAAACTCCTCCCCAGGCCCTGCCAGGTCACCCCCTATAACCCCACCGGTGTTCCCCGGTGTCCCACGGTACCTGTGCAGCGTTGATCCCCCCACGGCCCTCTCCTTCACAATAGACGCTGCCGCATGCACAGAGCGGCTGTCAGCTCAGCTTCCTGTGTTCAGACACAGTGAGTGGTGGTTATGCATCTGTAAGCTAAATGGGTGGCACGGTGGCTCAGTGGTTAGCACTGCAGTCTTGCAGCGCTGAGGTCCTGGGTTCAATTCTCACCAAGGACACCATCTGCAAGGAGTTTGTATGTTCTCCCCGTGTTTGCGTGGGCTTCCTCCGGGTACTCCGGTTTCCTCCCACACTCCAAAGACATACAGCGCTATGGAATTAATAACGCTATATAAATGAATAAATTATTATTATTACTGCAATGCCCTGCTCATGAGGTAAGGAACATAATTGATCAGGAGAGCTATATACCGTATTTTTCGGACCATAAGACGCACTTTTTTTCCTCCAAATTTGGGAGGAAAGTGTGGGGTGCGTCTTAAGCTGGGTTTACACACTGCAACATCGCAAACGACATCGCTGTAACGTCACCGGTTTTGTGACGTTACAGCGACCTCCCCAGCGACATTGCAGTGTGTGAAACCTATCAGCGACCTGGCCCCTGCTGTGAAGTTGTAATCGCTACAAATCGTTCAGGACCATTCCTAGGTCCTTTGTTTCCCGCTGTGCAGCATGCATCGCTAGACAGTTTCAGTGTGTAAAGGGGACTTTACAGCGACTCAGCGGCTCTGTCTGTGTAGCATCCTGATTAGCGGTCACCTGTGAAGGATTCACTGGTGACCGCTAATCCCCCGAGTGACTGAAGTATCCCCCCCTGTCTCATACTCACCGATCCCCGATCACCGGTGCTGCACGGCGTTCACACTGCTCCAGCGGCTTTTCCTTTTTTGAAAAAGCCGGCCGCCCATTAAACAATCTCGTATTCCCTGCTTTCCCCGCCCACCGGCGCCTATGATTGGTTACAGTGAGACACGCCCCCACGCTGAGTGACAGGTGTCACACTGCACCCAATCACAGCAGCCGGTGGGCGTGTCTATACTGTGCATTGAAATAAATAATTAAATAATTAAAAAAAACTGCGTGCGGTCCCCCCCAATTTTAAAACCAGCCAGATAAAGTCATACGGCTGCAGGCTGGTATTCTCAGGATGGGGAGCCTCACGTTATGGGGAGCCCCCCAGCCTAACAATATCAGTCAGCAGCCGCCCAGAATTGCCGCATACATTATATGCGACAGTTCTGGGACTGTACCCGGCTCTTCCCGATTTGCCCTGGTGCGTTGGCAAATCGGGGTAATAAGGAGTTATTGGCAGCCCATAGCTGCCACTAAATCCTAGATTAATCATGTCAGGCATCTATGAGACACCCTCCATGATTAATCTGTAAATTACAGTAAATAAACACACACCCGAAAAATCCTTTATTAGAAATAAAAAACACAAACACATTCCCTCATTACCAATTTATTACCCACAACAAAGCCCTCCATGTCCGGCGTACTCCACAGTCCTCCAGCGTCGCGTCCAGCTCTGCTGCATGCAGGTGACAGGAGCAGCAGAAGACACAGCCGCTCCTGTCACCTCCACGCAGCTAATGAAGGCAATAGCGCGATCAGCTGAGCTGTCACTGAGGATACCTGGATCCAGCGGTGGATGCAGCGGTGGCCGCGGGTAACCTCAGTGACAGCTCAGCTGATCGCGCTACTCACCGCCGCTCTGGTCAGCTCCACAATGAGGTGAGTAGCGCGATCAGCTGAGCTGTCACTGAGGTTACCCGCGGCCACCGCTGCATCCACCGCTGGATCCAGGTAACCTCAGTGACAGCTCAGCTGATCGCGCTATTGCCTTCATTAGCTGCTTGGAGGTGACCAGAGCGGCGGTGTATTCTGCAGCTCCTGTCACCTTCATGCTGGAAGCGACGCTGGAGGACCGTGGAGTACGCCGGACATGGAGGGCTTTGTCGGGGTTAATAAATTGGTAATGAGGGAATGTGTTTGTGTTTTTTATTTCTAATAAAGGATTTTTCGGGTGTGTGTTTATTTACTGTAATTTACAGATTAATCATGGAGGGTGTCTCATAGACGCCTGACATGATTAATCTAGGATTTAGTGGCAGCTATGGGCTGCCAATAACTCCTTATTACCCCGATTTGCCAAATCACCAGGGCAAATCGGGAAGAGCCGGGTACAGTCCCAGAACTGTCGCATATAATGTATGCGGCAATTCTGGGCGGCTGCTGACTGATATTGTTAGGCTGGGGGGCTCCCCATAACGTGGGGCTCCCCATCCTGAGAATACCAGCCTGCAGCCGTTTGGCTTTATCTGGCTGGTATTAAAATAGGGGGGACCGCACGGCCGGATTTTTTAATTATTTATTTATTTACACGGCACACAGACAGAGCCGCGCGGCATTAAATGAAGTCGGGTGAAGTTCACCTGCTTTTTTGACACGTCCCCAACGACCAGCTAGTCGCTCTGCAGGTCCGGATAGCTGTTAGGTCGTTGGCCAGGTCTGCCTGTTTGACAGCTCACCAGAGACTTTGTAGCGATCCCGGCTAGGTTGAGATCGCAGGTTGGATCGCTAGAAAGTCTCAGTGTGTAAACCCAGCTTTATGGTCTGAAGCTGCGGGGCAGTGAGCTGTGGGGAGTCAGCGCTATGCAGTGGGATCACAGGAGGCAGGGAGGGTCGCTGCTGCAGGAAGCCGGCGGTGGAGAAACCACATGTGCCCGCTGCTTAAAGTAAACAAATATTCATTAGCTGCTCCCCGCCCACCTCTCTCTGCAGTCAGCGGGTGTGAGGAGCAGCTAATCAATAGTTTAATGTAAACAGCGGTCACACGTGGGTTCTCCAGCCTCCGGCTTCCTGCAGCGGCTGGGGAGACTGTGTGTCAGCTGTGAAGGAGGCAGGAGCAGGGAGCCTCTGCAGTCATGTATGGCCCGGGGGGAAGTGCAGATCACTGCACTGTCCGGGCCAGAGCACGGCATACCTTTACAGCACAGCCGCAGTCTCTGTGCTGAAGGCTCACATTACTTTCACTTTGCTCCTGCTGCCTCTGCTCAGTCTCCCGTAGCTGACAAGGACCTACAGTGATGTAATGCAGAGGGGTGGGCCAGAGCAGCACAGAACAGCACAGTGCCCGCCTCTTCATTACATCACTGCAGGTCCTCTTCAGATATGGGACACTTTGTTTGTAAAGCCAGGACCAAACTGAAGCATGGTGAGCAGCACATCAGTAAAAGTAAGGCAGTAAAGGCATTACTGTACACCTGGAGATACACACACACACTATATAACTATACACACAACATAACTATACACACACACACATACACACAATATAACTGTGACGCCCTGGGCAAGCCAGGGGTCAAAGGTCATTGCACCAACACACCCTACACCCCAGTTAGGAACACCAAAGCTAAACCAAAATCCTTGTTGCCTTCCTCCAGAGGCTGATGTTCACACCAGGGGGTGGGCCAGGCGGTTGGCTCCGCCCACCGAGGAGTTCACAGCTCTGGAGGCGGGAAGAACCAAGCAGTTCAGTTTAGGAGGAGGAAGTGAAAGGAGTAAACAGCTAAGATGAGCTAAGAAAGTGAAAGTGGAGTGAAGTAGAAGGAGGAGTAAGGGAAGGTGAAAGGTGACTGAAAGAAAGCCTGAAGTGGGTCCAGCTGTGTGCAGGACAGGGTCAGCAAGGTCAGCAACGGTGGTGACTGTCCAGAGGAGTGATTGTTCGGGAGTTCCTGGAAGGACCGCGGACGGGTGGTGACCCGGCGGTCTGGAGCAGCGTGCAAAGGACAGTCAGCACCAGGGCAGGGGCCTCTCGGACCCCGGCAAGGCTAGGAGTCGCCATAATTTGCCGAATCCGTCAGTGAAGGGGACGTAGCTCCCCCAACAACCAAGTCCCGATTGAAGGCAACAGTCCAACCATTAAGGAGGAACACCGCCACCGCCAGGGCTCCAGTTCCTCAGGGCCAGCGTCTGCGGGCAAAGGAGAGCTCCTCCGGTCCAGCTTGAAGCCGGGGAGCAGGTTACCGGTGGGGACCCATCGCTACCAACACAGAAACACTAGGTGCAGGTCAAAGGGACATCACCATTACCTACTGGGAGAGCAAGTGCAGCCGTCCGTGGGAACCGTCTTTCCAGCCGTGTGGTTTACCGTAAAACTGTGTCAACGTCTCAGGCTGAGTGAGTACCACAGTGCCGCAAGGCACAGCGCTGCCCCCGCGTCCCTGCGCCCACCAGGCCCTGCATCCCCCATCTCATCACCGGGCCCCAGGATCACCAACCCCTACCCACAGAGGGGCAACACAACACCTGGCTGCTCCGCATCACCATCCCCGGGATCCCCATATTGAGCAGCGGTGGTGAAATCACCACAACCGTGGGTGGCGTCACGGACAATAAACAATCCCCACACCCAACAAACCCCTTTCACTCATGGGCGAGGAGTGCCGCTCGAGAACCCCCGGGATCCGGCCTACAGCTCGAGCCACCACTGAGCAGCAGCCGCCGGACCCGAGCAGAAGGGGGTGAGCGTAGTGTGCTGACACCCTCCTCCCCGCCCGCGACATAACTATATATACACACATGCACACACACACAATATAACTATATACACACACACACACACACACACAATATAACTATATATACACACACACACACACACTATAACTATACGCACACACACATACACACAATATAACTATACACACACATACACACACACACACACACACACATACACACCAGATTGGAGGATCACACATTTAATGATGGGGAACATACATATTCCACGATGGGGGCCATATATACCTGGAAGGTACCCAGAATGGAGGATATGAGGACAGAATTTGGGGATATTATTACCTCAGTAACACTGTCAGCAGTAAAATAACAGTGTGTCATAACCACATTCTTTTACTTTAATTTTATTTTTTTTCTATTTTTTCCTCCTCTAAAACAAGGGTGCGTCTTATAGTCCGGTGCGTCTTATAGTCCGAAAAATACGGTACTACATTTCCAAATGGAGGGATTTGCTTTTATAGTTTCCCTGCTGAACGACTACCAAACATGAGAGTCCGTTATACGCCACAAGAAAACACATCTAAATAGCGAGCTCTGTTGTTAAGTATTCATTCAGCTGGATAACTGGACTTAAAGGGGTATTCCATCTCCAAGATCCTATCCCCAATATATAGTAGGTGGACTAGCAATAATATCAGCAAATACCAATATTTGGAAATGTAGAATAGTTCTCCTGATTAGGCATGCCCTTACCTCATGAGCAGGGCATTGCAGCTTTGGTAGCAACCATTACGACATGGACTCTGCTGCTGTGGACCCGGGGAGAGTGAGTGCAGATTCATTGCACCCACACTCCTCACATGAAGGGTCTGCACTCCTAGAAAATGGGGGATACGTTCCCTGAGTGTCTCCCCCCCATATTCTAGACGGTCCAGAGTCGTCGTGGGACCCCTTTATTTTTTTTCTTACAATAAATTGGTGAAAGAGGAAATGTTTTGGGGACTGTTTTTTCAAATAAATTTCTTTTGTCGATTTTTTTTTTTGTTAGTACTGACGGTTTATGATGTTGGGTATCTAATAGATGCCATGACATCACAAACTGCTGGGCTTGATCTCAGGTGACTTTACAGCTAGTATCAACCCGATTTATTACCCCGTTTGCCACTGCACCAGGGCACGGGATGAGCTGGGGTGAAGCGCCAGGATTGGCGCATCTAGTGGATGCGCCACGTCTGGGGTGCCTGCGGCCTGCTATTTTTAGGCTGTGAAGGCCCAATAACTAAGAACCTTCCCACCCTGAGAATACCAGACCACAGCTGTCCGCTTTACCTTGGCTGGTGATCCAATTTGGGGGGGACCCTACTTTTTTTGTGTAATTATTAATATTTATAAAATAATTATAAAAAAAGAGCCTGGGGGGACCTCCACATTGGATCCCCAACCACGGTACAGCTGCCAGCTGTGGTTTTCAGGCTACAGCCGTCTGCTTTACCCTAGCTGGCTATCAAAAATGGGGGGACCCAACGTCATTTTTTTTTTAACTATTTTTTAAATAGAAAAAATTAATGGGCTTCTCTGTATTTTGATTGCCAACCAAGGTAACGGCATGCAGATGAGGGTGGCAACCCATAGCTGTCTGCTTTATCTGCGCTGAGAATCAAAAATACCGAGGAGCGCTACGTCATTTTTTTTAAAGATTTATTTTTACAGCACTGTGATGTGCAGCAATCAAAATACAGGGAAGCCCATTTTGTTTTTAGTTATTTAAATAAATAATTAAAAAAAATATATATGGGCTCCCGCTGCATTTTTTCTATTGCTAGCTAAGGGTAATCCAAGCAGCTACTGGCTGCTAACCCCCACTGCTTGGTGTTACCTTCACTGGCAATGGAAAATCTAGGGAAGCATTTTTTATTTTTTTTGCCAAAAAACTACAAAAAAAGGACGTGAGCTTCGCCATATTTTTGTATGCTAGCCAGGTATAGCAGGCAGGTGCTGGAAGAGTTGGATACAGCGCCAGAAGATGGCGCTTCTATGAAAGTGCCATTTTCTGAGGCGGCTGCAGACTGCAATTCGCAGCAGTGGGGCCCAGAAAGCTCAGGCCAACCTGTGCTGCGGATTCCAATCCCCAGCTGCCTAGTTGTACCTGGCTGGACACAAAAATGGGGCGAAGCCTACGTCATTTGTTTTCTAATTATTTCATGAAATTCATGAAATAATAAAAAAAGGGCTTCCCTTTATTTTTGGTTCCCAGCCGGGTACAAATAGGCAACTGGGGGTTGGGGGCAGCCGTACCTGCCTGCTGTACCTGGCTAGCATACAAAAATATGGCGAAGCCCACATAATTTTTTCAGGGGGCAAAAAACTTCTGCATACAGTCCTGAATGGAGTATGCTGAGCCTTGTAGTTCTGCAGCTGCTGTCTATCTGTATGGAGAAGAGCAGACAGCAGCTGCAGAACTACAAGGCTCAGCATACTCCATCCAAGACTGTATGCAGACGTTTTTTGCCCACCAAAAAAATGACGTGGGCTTCGCCATATTTTTGTATGCTAGCCAGGTACAGCAGGCAGCCACGGGCTGCCTCCAACCCCCAGTTGCCTATTTGTACCCGGCTGGGAACCAAAAATATAGGGAAGCCCGTTTTTTTTAATTATTTCACTTATTTCATGAAATAATTAAAAAACAAATGACGTGGGCTTCGCCCCATTTTTGTGTCCAGTCAGGTACAACTAGGCAGCTGGGGATTGGAATCCGCAGCACAGGTTAGCCCGAGGTTTCTGGGCACCTCTGCTGCAAATTGCAGTCCGCAGCCGCCCCAGAAAATGGCGCGTTCATAGAAGCGCCATCATCTGGCGCTGAATCCAACTCTTCCAACAGCCCTGAAGCCGGGTGGCTTCTTGGGTAATAATGAGTTAATACTAGCTTTGTTTTACTATCTAGTATTAAGCCAGAGATTCTTAATGTCAGGCACGTTTGACCCGGCCATTAAGAATCTCCAATAAAGGGTTAAAAAAAAAGACACCACACAGAGAAAAAATACTTTAATAGAAATAAATACACAGACACATTAGAGACTCCATCTTTATTACCCCCTGTCAGCCCTCCACGATCCATGGTCTTCTGTCTTTCTCGTTCAACAAATGCAGCTCTGCTCCATCACTGCTGCATGGGGGAAGACGCTGCTTCATGGGGGAAGACGAACGTTCGCCGAACTGAACTCGAACGAGACCTCCGTTCGACGAACCGAACTCGAGCCGAACCACGGCCAGTTCGCTCATCTCTACTTGATAGCCACAGATAGAATTATTCAAGATGTAAAAGCAACCTGGTCAATGCGATGGCAGCACTGAAAGTATGAAATTGTGCGCATTTTCAACAGGGTATCAACCACAATGGTAGAACCACAAGTCCAATCAAGATCAGTGCACCCAGTAAAGTACAGAATCCATGTCTAGAAGAATGGCAGGGAGAGATAGACATAAAAGCCTATGGAAAAGCAGCATATGAAAGGTCTTAAACAATCAGATGTTAAAATCCCAAAGTATCTACACATCTTATCTCAAATGTTTAAAATCCACCTTAAGTGAAAAGATAATATTGCTTTGTATAATGAAAAGTTATACAATTTCCAATATCCTTGCTATGCAAATCTGTCTTGGTTTTCATGATCTCTCCTATCTGTAGCTTAATAGGAAGCTTTATTGCAGGATTTAGTGCAGGGTTGATTACATTCACAGTGCACGTACTGGAGCTCTGTTTAGTAATGATCTGAATTGCTATAGATTTATTATAGGACCATGGATGGATCTTCCTCTTGGAAAATAAACTACTGTAAGAGTTCAAGCAAAAATCATGGGAACTATTCTTTTTTTTTTAGGTTTACACTAGAACTACTGAGGTAGTCATTTTGACTACTTTGCACCATGTATTCCTATATAGGTGTCACGAGTCCAGTAGTTCTAGTGTTAAATACCTTTTATTGCACAATAAATAAGCTAGGTTTTACTAAAACATTCTGATCATAGTCCATCATGAAAGACAAAGCCCCCAAAAAACAAAGATGTGAAATAATGTAACAATTAGAAAGTGATATCCATAATATCAGGGGCATATCATTGGTGCAACCTGTGCAGACGCACAGGCACCCAAGAGGTAAGGGAGCCCATTTTCACCTCCAAAACCGATGGAATTGTGCATTTTGATGAGTAATTGGACTAAAAAGGACTCAATGTACTGTTCTTGCCCAAGGGTCCTTTTCTGTTTGTGTCTGCCAGTGCCTAATATAGTAATACAGAATTGCTTATGACACGCCCGCTCCGGGGTCTGGGGTGACTCGTTACCAGGCCGCGGTTCTGCTCCTGAGACGCCGGGGTGGCGAGGCCTGGCTCTTTGACCCTGGCAATATTGTTTAGCAAATAGGAAGGGAATGATGACAGTTTATTTGTGATGCCACCTGTGGTATGCGGCAAGTTAAGTGCCGCCGCTGCAGGATGGGGACCTCTGGGGCAGATGGTGATGCAGTTTAGACGGTGTAGCTCTCCACAGGTAGAGCTAAGCCCCAGGGTGGATGAGCGTGGTAGTAGTAGTCGATGGCGGGGGGTTGCCGGGTGGGAGGCGCAGGCAAATAACGGAGTGACACAGGGATGCAGTCTCAAGGTTTTTACTCACTGTAGCAGGTTACAAGGTAACACGACATGTCAGTGACAACCTTTGGAGTGCTGGGGTTTCACTGTGATGGGCTCCCGCTGATCCCGGGTACTTCAGAGGTCGAGTCCGGTGCACCTTTCTTATGTCCACCTTCCTTGGTCATCTTCCTTTGCTTTCTTCTCCCTCCTGCTTTGCGCCATCACACACTGAACCATGTGCCGGTGCCCATGGGCCCTTTTGTGTGGCATGAAATTCTATCCCTTAGACCCATGGGGTCACCTTCCAGCGAATTCGTGTGCGGATGTGGCCTCGGTGCTTGCAGTCACCTTAGCAACTGGTTTTACTAGCGGAGTATGCAGGTTCTTCTCCTCTAGCTTAGGGTCCAGTCCCCGATTTGCGGCCAAGTCCTTCCACCCGAAGATTGTACGTGGAACAAAGTCACGGGAGGATATTACACTTCCCATGGTCTCTAGGACCCTTTCTATCTTGTGCCCGGGCCGAGCGGTACCAGCTCCAGGCCATAGGTCTTCGCTCCTCCACTGCTCATTCCTTTCTTTCCTTCTCCACACTCCACTACTGTATGTGTACCCACTGTTATGACTTCACCCCCTCCGGCCTGGCTTTGGGTATAACATGCCCTTGCCATGTCTGATGAGGTGTTGCTGAGTGACAGTGTTGTGTTTTGTGTGAACCAGTGGATGACCTCCTCCTTACCAGGACGGGATACCACACCTCTGGATGAGGTGCAGTATCTCTGTGGCGACTGAAGCCTCAGGGGCGCCACACTTACACACAGTGCCTTGAAAACATATTCATACCCTGTGAACTTGTCCAAATCTTTTCACATTATGCAGACAAACGTAAATGTATTTTATTGTGATTTTATGTGATGTACCAACATTAAGTAGAAAGTATTTGTGAAGTGTAAATGTAATGATATGTGGTTTTCTAAATATTTAAAAAAATATTATTCTGAACATTGTGATGAGAATTTGTATTTAGGCCTCTGTATTTAGTTACCCCCATATAAAATCCTGAGTGACTAATTGCCTCGAATAGTGACAATTTGAGTCTACTCTTTTTTCAATATAGCTACCGCTGTTCGGTGAAAGGCACAGGAGTTTGTTTAAGAAAATTTTGGATAATACAGCATCAGGAGAAATGAGGAAGACACCATACATATCAGTGATAAAGCTTTGGAGGAGAATAAAGCAAGGTTAGGAGCTCAACCTCTGTACCTCTCACGGAACACTGCTCAATCCATCATCTAAAAATGAAAGGAGTATGGTACAATTTAAAACCTACCAAAACATAGCATTAAACCTTAACTGACATCTCAAGAAAGGAAAGTAGTAATTAGAAAAGCAGCCAAGAGGCCCAAGGTCGCTCTGAGGGAGCTGCAGAGATCCACTGCTCAGGTGGCAGAAATTATTCCCAGGACACCTAGTTGGCCCTTATGGTAGAGTGTCAAGAAGAAAGCCATTTTTTAAAGCATAAGTCATAATAATTCCCACTTGTAGTTTGCAAAAAGCCATGTAGAGAAACAGCTAGCATGTGTAAGAAGGTGCTCTGCTCAGATGAAGGCAGATAAGAACTTTTGGGGCTAAATGGAAAATGCATGGCAGAAAACTAACACTGCACATCACCCTGAAAACTCCATCCCCACTGTCAAACATGATGGTGGCAGTATCATGTGATGGGCATACATTTCTTCAGAAGGGAAATGAAAGCTGGTCAGAATTGATGGAAAGATAGATGGAGCTAAATACAGGGCAGTACTGTAGGAAAACCTGTTAGAGGCTACAAAAGCCTTGTGACTGGGGTGTAGGTTCACCTTTCTGTAGGAAAAAAAACCCTAAATTTATGCCAGAGCTGTCAGGAGGTAGACTGATTGCTATTGCATTCATTCCCCTAAAGACACCAATCACAGTATGTAGTGTGAAATTGCAAAACAGTGCAATTTCACAATTGTTTTGGGTTTTTTAATTTACCATGTTTACTATATTTTAAAACTGACCAGATCATATGATTCCCCATATCAGTACGATTTGTAGATAGCAAACATGTATAGTTTTATTTTTATGTAAGCGGTGAAAAAAATTCTTATAAAAAAAAAAGAATTGCTATTTTCCAAGAACCCATAGCATTCTCATTTTTCGGTATCTGGTTCTGTGTGAGGGCTTATTTTTTGCATCTTGAGCTGTTGTTTTAACTATACAATTTTAGGGTAGATGCACTGTTTTTATCGCCTGCTATTGCATTTTAATGCAATGTTGTAGCGACCAAAAAAAACGTAATTCTGGTGTTTAAATTTGTTTTCTTGCTACTCCCTTTATTAATAAGATTAATTGATTTTATATTTTGTTAGATAGGGAATTTCTCAACTTGGCAATACCAAATATGTGGTTTTGTTTTGCTTTTTAATTGTTTTTTTTTTTTCAATGGGGCAAAAGAGGGGTGATTAAAACTGTTCATTTTTGGGGGGATTTTCATATTTTTTAAAACTTTTTTTTAAACTTTTTAATCATTTTACTAGTCCCCCAGGGGACTTGAAGCCTGCGCGATCCAATTGCTTCTTTTGTTCAGCATCAGCGATGTTTCAGCATTATCAGCTGTTCAGTGATGTTTCAGCAATGCTGTTCTCCTGTGAATGCCAGCGCTCTGCCGGAATTCACAGGAAGCACCTCATGACAGTGACAGCGGTAATCAGCTGACCTCCCGCTGTCATGACAACTTATCAGCAGCCCTTGATTTGATCGTGTCATGGTGCTATCTCTGCCGGAGATCGTTAAATCATGTTGTCAGAGTTTGACAGCGCAGTCTAACTAGTTAACACTAGCAGTCCCAGAAATTTCGAGCTCCCCCCTGAAGTCCCGAAAGAGGGTCAAATGACATACAATAAACTGAATAGAACTAACTAGAAACTAAATTGCTAAACTCAATGGAAAACAACAACCTCATGTGGTGCGATGGCCTTAATTACAGAACAAAAGACGGTGATTATAGGATGTTAGTTAAAATCCTTCAGGTCATTCGACCCGTCTCTGGGTTCCAAAGGTAGAAATGTTAAATGACCCTTCTCTGGGACTTCTAGTGTTAAAGGGGTAGCTAGATCTCAGATCCTCCCACACCTGTTATCTGTACATGTCTGCTGATCAGACCAGCTGACGTGTGGGGGAAATAATGCAGGCTCACCACACAAGCTCAAACTAGAGGGACAAATATGACCTTGAATATATAGGTATGTCCAAGGTCATAAAAGGGTTATGGCTGTTCATAGAAAGGAACATAATAAAGAAAAACCGGTGGAAAAAAACCCCACAAAATGTGGAACTCTTTAATATCACTGAATGAAAAAAAAATAGCAGTGGTAAATATGTCCAAAGAAAGAGTTTACTTATAAATTCAAATGGCCAATTTGGCACTGATCCAGTGCTATGGTCTGAAGAAGGTGTGAAGACGACTCTTGTTCATTGGCAAAACACAGCATATAGGTCTATACGTTTTAAAACGAACTCTCTCTTTGGATGTATTTAAAACTTCCTATTTTATTTGTTATTTATTTATTTATTTCAGTCAGTCCTGATTCTCCTTATGTTTTTACATTTATTTATTTATATTGCTTGGGCAGCTGGTATAAAGAATGGTCCTTAGAAAAAGTATGAGCTATATTTTGGGTTATACCAATGTTTCCCAAACTCCAGTCCTCAGGGTCCCCAACATGTCATGTTTTCAGGATTTCCTTAGTGTTGTACAGGTGAGAGAAAATTTGGCAATTTCTGATGTCTGGATAATGATTCCATCACCTGTGTAATGCTTAGGAAATCCTGAAAGAGTGATCTGTTGGAGCCTTGAGGACTGGAGTTTGGGAAACACTGGTTTACACAGTAACTACCGGTAAGTGGCAATAAACAGACAGTATGTCCTTTTTAGAGGAGAGCATCTTTATTCACTTTATCCCAGGAGTATTGACTGGAAAAATCTCTAGACCAACCGTATCTGTGAAAATCAGAATCTTCTAAGAAAAATAAGAATACTGTGGTTTCTTTGGTCTGCATCACTAAATTAATATTCAAACAAATCAATTAAATGCCTAGTACAGTAAAACACTTCAGAAGAGAGCAACATGATATTAATTACAACTGCCTTTGTGTTTAAGTATAATAACCCAGGAACAGATGATAGATAGTAAACTCTTATCTAGACAAGGCTGATCTGTAAGGGTATAACAGATCTCCATAGCTTTGTATCTGATTCTTTGATAGCGGCACTTATCATATCTTACACCATTGACTGAACACAGCAGTGTGGTAGCTGTATTTTCAGCACACCATCTGGCTTGTTTAGGAATTTGTGTTATGCTTGTGTTTGAGCCATGCTCCATATTACTGCCAATGTTTACCCATCCTGTGTCCCCCTGCAGCTAATCTCTAGATTCCCCTGGATACCAGCTGGTTTGTTTTACGAACCCTTCTCTATTTAACAGTTTGGGGTTTTTTTACGCAATGCTCAGTCAACAAACCTTTAATGCACGAAGCTGTAGATATTTTCGATAATTTTCTATGGTTATTACATAATCTTTGACTTGCTGGACCAGGGCTTCTTGTTATAGCTTCACTAAAAAATGAATTATTTAAAAAGCAAAATATTTTTACATTTAAGATCCGTTTTCATACAATAATACATCAGTATATAAAATTTCAGAAACATTCATCTCTTGTCATGCACTTTTAAATCCATATATAGTATGTGAATGGATGTGTAAATCAGATGGTGATGGTGGTATGTCAAGCAATGAAGAATTCCTAAAGGGGACTTAACATGCAGCGACATCACTAGCGGTCGCTCGTGAAAGCACCCGTCCTCGTCATTTGTGCATCACGGGAAAATCGCTGCCCGTGGCGCACAATATCGCTAGTATCCATCACACATAATACCTTCCTAGCGACGTCGCTGTGGGCGGCGAACAGCCTCTTTTCTAAGGGGGAGGTTCGTGCGGCGTCACAGTGACGCCACACGGTAGGCATCCAAAAGAAGCGGAGGGTCGGAGAGCAGCCGCATGTAAGTCACGCCCACCTCGTTGCCGGAGGACGCAGGTACGGTGTTGTTCGTCGTTCCTGGGGTGTCACACGTAGCAATGTGTGCTGCCTCAGGAACGACGAACAACCTGCGTCCTAAACGAGCAACGACATTTGGGAAAAGGAGGACGTGTCAACAATCAACAATCAACGATTTGGTAAGTATTTTGCATCGTGAGCGGTCGCTCGTACGTGTCACAAGCAACAACGTCGCTAACGAGGCCGGATGTGTGTCACGAATTCCGTGACCCCAACGACATCTCGTTAGCAATGTCGTTGCATGTAACGGGGCCTCTAAATTGCACTAAAATGCACTAAAATTACAGAACAGCTCTTTTGGTATCTAGACACTGAGGTAGCTACTTGGCTGTAAAAATGTTTTAAAAACCCTTTCATGCTGGTTTCATTGTGCAATCATCTGTAGTATGTGTGGGTTCCCCATTGTGCATATTAATTTCTATACTTTTTGACACCTCTTCCTTTATGTAACTTTATTCTTTTTTTTAAAGACAGCTCAAGTAAAAGTTTTGTATTCTGCTTTTGTAAGAAGAGTGGCAAATCTGTCTTTGCTATGGGGCTTTCGAATCATTGTTATGCCTGCAAGTCATACTGCTCTCTTAGTAATTATTACATTACAGACAAATTTCGACTTGGCACAATTTTTTTTCTACCTTCTTTCTTTTTTTTTTGCTCATTTTAGTCTACAAAAGGAAATACACCAATTGAAGACAGCTTTGTATATATAGAGCTTTTATAATGAGGATGACTCAATCTTTGGGGAAAATATGTCAAAAATAATTTCTTCGTGAAAGTTTTCATTTCAAGTAATCCATACCTTAAAGGTGTACAATACTTTCTTAGCTGGTGGAGGTCACATGACATCTAAGCACTAGAAGGTGCACATTACAATTTATAGTACTCCAAAGTGGGGGGGTTCTTCCAAAGGGGGTCTGATTTGCTTACTTCAATTTATTGTATTGCGATAACAAATGTTAAGTGTTACAGTATTATGCAATGCCTGAGTTGTAGAAAATTCTAATAAGTAGAGATGAGTGGATTGAAGCGCGGAAGATCGAGTTTGAGTTGAATTTCCTGAAATTTGTGGTTTCATGCAAATTCAAACAATCTGTGATAGAATTCGCTGTTTGCATTTAACAAAAAAAGAGAAGCAACATTTCACACATGGTTCATAGTCAGTGAGCAGGCAAATGCATCTGGTATAGCAGCAAGGGATTGCCTATATTGCCCTGCAGCAATCTGTTCACATGGTGTAGCAAAGCCAATCAGGGGGGCTATCAGAGGCATTATAAAACATAAGAGCCAGCCAAAGAAAACCATTTTATGCTTCTACTGTGTAAGGATAAATGTACTCAGAGCACATGGGATAGGGAAAGATAAAGGTATAATGCGATTCTAGGGTAATACTTCAGTGCTGATGTACCATAGTGAAAATGAGAGTGATAGTCTGAGACCGTGAGTATAAAATCCAAGTTTCAAGTGATAAAAAAATCAACTGTTCTAGCAGTCTCATCATTACTACTCTGTGTGACTAAGAAAGCGATATACAGCAGCAACAGCGCATTAATAGTGATGGGCGAACTGAAACATGGACTTTTCAGGGATGCAACACTACTTCTGGGTCCTATCATTGACTCTCATACATATTGACTGCTTCCCCCACCCACTATCAGTCTCGGCATCTGGGATTGGTTGCAGTCAGACTACACCACTACCCTATGTGACAGCGTCTGGGATTGGTTGGAATCACGGACACTATCATAGTTCCTAAAGTGGTGTAAAAATAAATAAATAAATGAAAAATGGCATAGGGTACCCCATATTGTGATACCCAGTGCAGATAAACCATATGGCTACAGACTGCAACCGCAAGCCATGTGCTTACCTTGGCTGTGTATCAAAATATGAGGGACCTTATACGGCTTTTCTTAAATTTATTTAAATAAATAATTTTTAAAAACAACGTACAGTCCCCCTCCCCCAATTTTGATACTCAGCTATGGTAGAGCTGACAGCTGGGTGCTGGTATTTTCAGACTGGGGAGACCCATGGTCATTGGGCCCCCATAGGCTTCAAATATCAGCCAGCAGCAGCTCAGAATTGTCATATTCATTAGATGAAACAATTCTGGTGCTTTACCCAACTCATCTCGATTGCCCTGGTACGGTGACAATCAGGGTAATATGAGGGGTTAATGACTGCTCACACCTGCCACTAAGCCCTAAATTAATATTGGGTACTAGTCAATGAGGCCCCCATTACTAATTCTGTAAGTGAGAAGAAATAAAAACAAACACCAAAAAATCCTTTATTTGAAGTAAAATACAAAAAACCCTTCTTTTGCCAATTTATTAACCCTTCAAACACCCAGGTCTGATGTAATCCAAGAGGTCCCACGACGAACCAGTCTCCGCTACATACTGAAATCGCATAGTAAGGGCACATTAGAGAACATAACCACACTCTGCAGCTTCCGGCAGAAACGAACTAAGCAACAACTATGAGCGGTGACATCACTGACTTTACCTGCAGTCACAGGGGGAGGTTCTTATGGCACCCTACCTGTGACGGCAGGTAAACTCACCTCAGGTGAACCAATTGAAGTCAGTGACCTCGCCTCAGGTGAACTTATTGAGTTCAATGAAACTTGCATCTTCTGAGAGAAAACTGGGATTTTTTTTTGCAATAATATGAATACAGATGAATAAATTCCAGCACTAAATCTGCATCTGCTGGCAAAAAAACATGGTTTTCATGCCGTTTTGATGCAGTTTTCTGCCAGGAAATGCAAATTTTCTGCAGAAATCTGGTACAGACATTTCTGCAGACATTTTTGCACCAAATCTGCATCTCCTGACAGAAACCACACAGAAACCGTGGTTTTATTTTGCCAGGAGATGCAGATTTGGTGTTGGAATTTATACACCAAACACTTGCACCTAATCTGAATCTCCTGGCAAAAAATGTATCAGAACACATCGCATTTTAATACGATTTTTTTGCCAGAAAATGCAGATTTGGTGGAGTAATTTGGTGACTAAATTTCAGCACCAAATTTGCATCTTCTCACAAAAAAAACAAAGTTTAGATGTGGTTTTCTGCCAGGAAAATGCAGATCTGGTTCTGGAATTTGTACACCAAGTTCCTGCACCAAATCTGCACCTCCTGGCAAAAAATCGCATAAAAACCACATCGTGTTTTGATGCATTTTTTTTTTGCCAGAAGATGCAATTTTGGTGCAGGAATTTGGTGTATAAATTTCAGTATCAAAATGTGCATCTACTAGCAAAAAGTGTAGGTACATTTTTCTGCCAGGAGATGCAGCTTTGGTTCAGAAATGTCTGCACCAGATTTCTGCACCACATGTGCATTTCCTGGCAGAAAACGGCAATGAAAAGATGTCAAAAACATGGTTTTTTGTGGTTTTCTGACAGGAGATGCAGATTTGGTGCTGGAATTTATAAAATTAATTCCTGCACCAAATCTAAATTTCGTGGCAAAAAAAAATCGCATCAAGACTGCATTGTGATTTGATGCGTTTTTTTTGCCAGGAGATGCAGATATGGTGTAGGAATAGGAATTTAGTGTATAAATTCCAGCACCAAATCTGCATCTCTTAGCAAAAAAATGTGGTCACAGAGATGCAAGTCTCATTGAACTTAATGAGTTTACCTGAGGTGAGGTTACGGAGTTCAATGAGTTCACCTGAGGTGAGTTTACCTGTGATCACAGTTAGGGTACAGTCTCCAGCTGTGAATGCAGGTAAACTCAGTGACGTCACTGCTCTCAGCTTCAGCTTAGTCAGTGTCTGCCTGAAGCCGCAGAGGAATACATAGAAATTTGGCCAATACACATATCGTCAGATGTATTAATTTGTAAACAAAGCCCCTCCATAACAAGCTTATAAGGGAATTAATCAGGAACATTAAGGCTGAAAGTAAAAAAATGTATCTTTATTTATCACAAAAGATAAAATGGATCACACACATAATGTAAAGACTAATAGGAAAGTGTTGGATGTTATAAAAGGATGAACACCCACATGCATGTAAAAAACAGAAAATAGCAAAAGTAATGGTATCTAAGGAGAACCTAGGGAAGCCTATATGGGCAGAATAGCACATAGACCACTAAGGTGTAACCCTATAAATTAGCCGCTGCAGCCATAAAAATAACAAGGGTGAGTATTTCATCAGGAAACCCACAGAGGAGCCAAAAGGCAGGGCTTCATATTGATAATCCTACTATAATAACCCTATAAATCAGACGCTACAGTGGTAATAGACAAAGGGAAATTGTGAGGAAATAGGGATATATTCTGAGTTATCAAGCCATATTCCTTTAACCGCCATCTTGTCAAGGTACGTCAGGCCTAAGGAGGCTTCAATCAGTATGCTAACTAACTTGAGGAAATTGTCTGTTAGCAGTGGTGTGACCAAAAGGCAATCTCCTATGATATGGAAATTAGGTGAGCTGTTTAGGTTCTAGTGTGCCTTAGGCCGATTAAAATATATAATTTAATCTTGGGCTGTTCTGTTATCTCGTTCCTGAATTCCACGTCTGTGTGCTCGGCATAATAGTTATGGTAATCGATTAGTGGCAGCAAGTTTATGCCAAGGATCATTGTGGGGCAACCAGTGAGATCTGAGGGAGGTTTAGATATATTCCGTCCGCAGAGGTCGGGGGAATATATACTTTACTCTCACCGGGAACCCTTCAATCATCGGCATAGTAGAATAGCGGCCTCCTTGCTTATTGACGGTCAATTCCATAATTGGCCTGGCTATAAGAGGGGCGCTAGAGAGCGCATCACGTGCTCGGTCTGTCGGGTGGTGGAAAGGGGGCTGTAACTTTCACTTCCTACCCCCCCATTTCGTGACAGAAATCCTCGATCAAAAATTGCCCAACAGCTTACCCATAGGTAAAGGGTTAATGCTTCTGTCCCTCACATGCATGTAAAAAGACTCTCCAACGCAGAAATAGATGTCAGCTTCTTCAGGGAAGGTGTAGTTTCTGAAGCCGCAGTGAGCAGTCATGTTCTCTAATGTGCCCGCACGATGCGACTTCAGAATGTAGCAGACACAGGATCGTCATGGGACCTCGTGTGGATTTTGTCGGACCTGCATGTTTGGGGGTTTATAAATTGTAGAAAGAGGGTGAGTTCTTTTGTATTTTATTTCATACAAAGGATTTTTTCAGTGTTTGGGTTTATTTCTTTTCACTTACAGATTAGTAATGGGGGGTATCATAGTTACCTCCCATTACTAATCTAGGGCTTAGTGGCAACTGCGGGCTTTTATTTACCCTTTATTACCCCGATTGCCACTGCACCAGGGCAATCGGGAAGAGCCGTGTAAAGTTCCAGGATTGTCAAATCTAATGGATGCAACTATTCTGGGTGGCTGCAGGTTGATATTTTTAGCCTTGGGGTGAATAACTTTGGGCCTCCCCAGCCTGATAACACCAGTCTCCAGCTGTTGACTTTATCATGGTTAGCTTTCAGAATTGGGGGGATAGCATACTGTAATGAATGACAAAGGAATTCAGCTCACCCACTCCAAGCCTCCAGGCCTTCTCTCTGCAGCACGGACAATCGGCCAGGCAGCTGCAAGCATGTAAGATGAGATCCAGCGCAGAAAGGAAGGCACTCTTCAATATAAATTTCCATATGGTTTATTCCATGTGCACACATGTGAAAGGTAGGTACAGACAGCCCTTGGCAGGCGACAAAATGACTAGCGACGCGTTTCGCCCGTATTACAAGGTCTTAGTCATGTGTCACAGGTGCAAAAAAGTGTAAAGGGGGCTTTACACAGTAGCGATATCGCTAGCAATTTGTAGCAATAGCGAGCGTGTAAGTACCCGCCCCCGTCGCGCATGCGATTGTTTGTGATCGCTGCCGTAGCGAACATTATCGCTACGGCAGTGTCACACATACTTACCTGGTCGGCGGCGTCGCTGTGACTGCCGAACAATCCCTCCTTCAAGGGGGAGGGACGTTCGGCATCACAGCGACGTCACCGCAACGTCACTAAGCAGCCGGCCAATCAAAGCGGAGGGGCGCAGATGAGCAGGACGTAACATCCTGCCCACCTCCTTCCTTCTGCATTGGGGCCGGCGGCAGGTAAGGAGATGTTCCTCGCTCCTGCGGTGTCACACATAGCGATGCTGCCGCATGAGCGATGAACCACCTGGATAAACAACCCTTACCGATTTTTGAGTTTGGGATGACCTCTCCATGGTGAACGATTTTCACCATTTTTGAGGTCGCTTAAGGTCGCTGGTCAGTGTCACACGCTGCGATATCGTTAATAACGCCGGATGTGCGTCACTAACAACTTGACCCCGACGACAAAACATTAACGATATCGTAGCGTGTAAAGCCCCCTTAAGTGTATAAAATATAAAGGTAGACCGCAAAAAGTACACCACAGGGGATTTTTATATTTTTTGTCAATATAGGACAGCTGCCCTGATATACTCCTTTATGCTTCTAGTGTACACCTTTGCCATTTTATGAAGTATACTTGGTGTGTATATTTTTGTGATATACATTTATATTTTATGCACATGCATTTTTTTGCACCTTCTTTTAATTAATATATAATAAATAATTGTTTTTATCTATATAAAAGGGAGTTTCTGCATACTAGTGAAAATCTTAATAACTTTACCTACTACCGGTATTTATACTATATGTGAAATTAAAGAGAAATCTCCTCAGAACATAAGCCACACATTTCACAGTATCTCTGCTTCCCTATTAGTGAATGGATCCATTGGAGGGTTTCATCTGAATCACGTATTTTGTAAATTTATATAAATTTATATTTATATGGAAAGCCCATGTGACAATTCCTTGGCTCTGTGATCAGGGCGTGTAGAGCTGTCAGTTGAGTGAATGACTGCTTACTCATCCAACCTAGAGCTTCTTCGTGCAGAGCTGTCAATGTTTTGAGTGACAGTTGTCCAATCTCATACTAGAAGTTGCTGAGTTTCTGCAAGTTGTCCCTGTTCTTGGTAATTACTCACCTATTTAACTAAGCAGTTTATCCCAGACCACTTCCCATTTTATCATTCAGTTCTGTGGTGCTTTCAGGCCTGTATCTGTGCTTGGTGTTCTCATCATTGTTGCCAGTCCTTTGACTATCATCTGACCTTCCTTTGGCCTAGTTATTTTGCTCTGATCTGCTGCCCTCCAGATCTTCTGATTTTGGACAGTGTCATAATTGCGCCTCTCAATTTGGCATTGAGTTCAATGACTTCACCTGAGTTGAAGTCACAGAGTTCAATGAGTTTATCTCAGGTCACACCTTGGGAACTGTGGGAACCCAAGCTGTGACCTCATGTGAAGTCATTTAACTCAATGTCAGATTAATGGATTAGGCAGTATGTGCATATTGAGTATTTGGGTGCACACATTTTTGCACCAAATCTGCATCTCTTGGCAAAAAGACACCAAAATCACATCAAAATGCATATATTTTTGGTGCGTTTTTTTGACAGGAGATGTAATTTTAGTGAAGAAATGTCTGCAGCCAAATAGTCATTGTTCACACATTACCTAATCTGGCATTCAGTTCAATGAGTTCACCTGAGATGAGGTCACTGAGTTTAATGAGTTCACCAAATGTCAGTTCACCAGAGGTCACACCTTACTGTACTGTGGGAACCCCAGCTGTGACTTCAGGTGAACTTACTGACATTACCACTCACAGCTGTGGCAGCATCAATGTGTTCTAGAAGCCACAGTGATCAGTCACATTTTCTAATGTGACCGCGCACTGCGACCTCAGTTGTAGCAAAGCTAGGATCATAATGGGACGTTGTGTCAGTGGACTACGCTGGATCTACAGGGTTTTTTGGGGGTTAATAAATTGGAGAAAGAGGCTGTTTTTTATTTGTTTGTTTTTTTAATAAAGGATTTCTCTCTGTTTTGTGTTTATTTATTTTTACTTACAGGGTTATTATTAATAGGGGGGGGGGTCTAATAGGCTCCTCAGCATCACTAACTTCAGGGCTTGATGACAGCCATGATTTTTTGACAAATCACAGCTGTCATTAACCCTTTCTATTACCCCGATTGCTAACGCTCCATGGCAATTTGGATGAGCCCGGTAAAACACCAGAATTTTTGCATCTAATGGATGTGACAGTTCCGGGGTGGCTGTGGGCTGCTATTTTTATGCCTGGTAGGTGTAATAACCATGGGTTTTCCCAGGCTGAGAATACCAGCCTCAAACTGTCCACTTCCTTTGGCTGGGTATCAAGATTGGGGGGACTGCATGCCATTTTTTTTACATATTTATTTAAATAATTTTAAAAAAGCCACATTGGGTCTCTAGTATTTTGATATGCAGCCAAAATATCACACACAGCTGAGGGCTGAAGCCTGCTTTCTGTGCCAAGTATGAAAATACGTAGACCCTACTCCATTTTTTCCAATTATTTATTTTTACACTCCACAACCAATCATAAACACCGACACGCTAGCAGTCTTACTACAGCCAATCACAGACAGTCACAGAGGGTGCGTGGTGGAAGTAGTCAATATGAATCAGGGTTAATGATTTGACCCAGAAGCAGTTTTTAAGCCACATGGGAGACTGTATAATTTTCCTGTTTTAATCTTTATTTTGCTTTTTTTTATTTTATCCTTGTGGCCAAACAAGAACAGTAACAAAGACATCCCTGAGAAGTTTGTGTTTGGAGTCCGCTCTTGGACACTATACAGTTTGGGCTCTCCCATCACTAAATAAAACATTTTTGAGGAGGGGACATATTAACAGAGAAATCTAAGTCCAATAATTGTTCATATAAATGACACATGTTGGAAAAGATTACGCATTGTAAAACGTTATATCTCAATACCATGTAAAATATCATTAGGATTTGTCTGCTTTAGGCCTCTTGCTGTGTGAGATGTATATATACACATGAGATCTAAAGCAAAGAACGTTTTTAATGTAATAGTTAGGGATACTCGAATACTTCGATTATCCGGCTTTGCGAATATTTTCCGAATACCTCGCCACTATTCAACTATTCGCGAATATTCGATGTGCAATGTAAGTCTATAGGAAACCCGAATAACAACTATTCAGAACTATTCGGGCTTCCCATAGACTTACATTGCGCATCGAATGGTCGAATAGCAGCGCGGTATTCGTAAAATATTCGCAAAGCCGGATAATTGAAGTATTCGATCATCCCTAGTAATAGTCTTAATATTACTTAAATTAGTACACATACAAATGAGTGTTCTGGACATTAGTAGAATGTCGCAGGCATGCTATGGCTAAAGCTGATAGGGTTATTGCTGAATATGTCTTGGATCTTTAGCTTACTGCCCTTCTTTAGTTGGAAGTTTCATGACAAAAGAACATAGCCACACATTAATTAGATTTATCTTCAGAGAAGAATGTTTTTATCTGCACATATTGCTTTTGGGGTAATATGAAATTTGTCAGTCGCTAACTTGTGGATGAGAAGTTATTTTTCGATGAGATTTGAAAAGATACTTTATTTTTTCTTTTTAAGAAGCAGATATTGCATGGATGAGAAATAGTCTTTCTATGTTCAGAAGATTACAGATTTTTTTTTTCTCAGCGCCTCTGTAATCTCTTATCTGCTTTGAATAGTTTGTGAGTTTCTGGCAGAAGCTTCAAAAGTTTTAATACAAAGGGGATTCATGTTATTCTTCAATTGATTACTTTAAGCTACCGACAGATAAATTAGCCCATTTCTGTCATCTAGTTGTACAGGTAACATTTTTTTTTACAAAGAATTGCAACACCAAGTGCTGAAGAATCCAGATGGGCATTGGGCAATGATTGGAGACCAATAAAGTTGGTAGTTGAACCCTAAGGCTGGTTTCACATCTCTGGTATTTTGCCGGAAGCCGAATGCGGATACATGCTTCATACACAACCACATGTGTCCGCATGGTGTCGCGCTTTCATTGTAAATGAATGTAACTCTACTGCATTTGTGCCGGATTCGGCTTCTGGCAAAATACCAGAGATGTTAAACCAGCCTTAGACGCCACAGTCCATGCTAACTGTTGCATTTAGGGGGTTTGATATAGGAATGCTAACCCTGCCAGCTAATCAGCTTCACCACAACTACACACTAGTTTCACTACAACTGCACACCGAACCTGCAATTTTCCCTGCACATGATGGATGATTTAATCAGCCAACATCTGCTGCTAACAGCCGCATGTGGATTGACACCCTGCCTGAGGCTGTTAACCTGTTAAATGCCAATGTCAATCGCTGATCCCTCATCGGCGCTCCTGTGAGTTGTCATGACAGCCAGGGGTCAGCTGATGACCCCTGTGTCTTCCATCACAGTACTCCTATGAAAACCAGCCTATGGCCAAAGTTTTTAGGAGACTATGATTTTGTCTATATACACCAATGCTCAACAAGTGATCAGAGTATTGCATGGTTTAGTTCACTAAGTGGACTATTAAAGGAAATCTGTCATTAGGTTTTCGCTCCCCATCTGAGAGCAGCATCATGTAGTGACAGAGACCCTGATTCCAGGGATGTGTCACTTACTGAGCTGTTTGCTGTCATTGTGATAAAATCAATGTTTTCTCTGCTACAGATCTAGCAGTTATACAGAGCTCATCAATATGCTGGACTATGTGGCAGCAGGCCAAATAGTCCTATAATCATAATTTACTGCTGATTAAACAATGATATTATCAAAACTACACTAAAGGCTGCTTTGCACGCAGCGACATTGCTAGCGATGTCGCTCATGAAAACACCCGCCCCCATCATTTGTGCATCATGGGCAAATCGCTGCCCATGGCGCACAATATTGCTAGGCCCCGTCACACGGACTTACCTTCCTAGCGACGTCGCTGTGGCCGGCGAACAGCCTCTTTTCTAAGGAGGCAGTTTGTGCGGCGTCACAGCGACGTCACACGGCAAGCGTCCAATAGAAGTGGAGGGGCGGAGAGCAGCCGCAGGAAAGACACACCCACCTCGTTGCCGGAGCACGCAGGCATGGTGTTGTTTGTCATTCCTGGGGTGTCACACATAGCGATGTGTGCTGCCTCAGGAACGACCAACAACCTGCGTCCTGAACCAGCAACTACATTTTGGAAATGAACGACGTGTCAATGATCAACGGTTAGGTGAGTAATTTTGATCGTTAGCAGTCGATCGTATGTTTCACACGTAACGACGTCACTAACGAGACCAGATGTGCGTCATGAATTCCGTGACCCCAGCGACATCTCGTTAACGATATTGTGGCGTGTAAAGCCCCCTTAAGTCCAATAAGTGACACGCCACTGGAATCAGGATCTCTGCCCCTATGTTATGCTGCTCTCAGATTAGGTGTTAAAAAACAGGAGAAAGATTCCATTTAAATACAGTTCAAAGTAGAAAAAACTTTTTAAAAAATAAAAAAATATAAAAGTTCAAATCATCCCCCCTTTACATTAAAAATTAAAGAATTAAAATGCAAATATTTTGTATTGCCATATTTGTAAACGTCCAATCTATCAAAATATAAAATAAATTAAATGAATTGTAAACAGCATAATTAAAAAAAAAGACTAAAATGCCAGAGTTGCAGTTTTTTTGTCTGCCGCAACAACAGAACAGCATCTAATAATATTCTATAAAAACATTGTATTTACCACCCCAAAAAAATCAATAAAAACATCAGAAAAACAAAAAACAAGCTCTCACACAGCTTTTTTTTGGCTCTCAGAATGCCACAACACAAGCAAGATGTTTTTATTTCAAAATTTCTGATTTTTTTTCCACCACTTAAATACATCAAAAACTACATGTTTGGTATTTATATTATCATACTGACCTGGGAAATCATACTGCCAGGTTAGTTTTATGGTAAAATGAACTCTGGAAATTCCAAAAAAAATTGCAAATTTCCCTTTTTTTTCTATTTTGCCACACTTGGAATTTTTTTCCCAGCTTACAATTACATTGTATGATAAAACGGATGGTGTAATTCAAATGTACAACACATCCTGAAAAAACTAAGCCCTCACATGGACATATTGATGAAAAATGAAAAAGTTACTGGTCTTGGAATATGAGGAGGAAATAACGAAAGCGCGAAAGCAAAAAAATCACTTGGTCCTTAATTAGAAATAAATAAGCAATAAAGCCATAATTCGTAGGGATAATCGAATACCTCAAATATTTGGCTTCGCGAATATCCAACGAATAGGTCGCCGCTATGCGAATATTCGATGCGTAATGTAAGTCTATGGGAAGCCCGAATAGTTCCAAAGAGTTGTTATTCGGGTTTCTCATAGACTTACATTGTGCATCGAATATTCGCGAATAGTCGAATAGTGGCGACCTATTCAGCAAATATTCGTGAAGCCGAATATTTGAGGTATTCAATCATCCCTAATAATTAGGCTCTAAATACATCCTTTGCCTCCAGGTCCATTCTAAACATGTCACTATATATGGCTGGATGGATGTTCTTAGCTGATGAATAGCTGAATGTATGCTTCCATAGAACAACCTTGTACTTTATCTCCAGTATACCAGAAAGCAAAATTAAAAGATGATAATCTGGCTGGTTTTTGTAATGTCTTTAAAGGTTAAAGTTCTTTAATTCATTTCCGTGACATTCAACAAAGGCATTGACTTGCAAACTAAAAGGTCATATTTCAGTAGTGTAAATCGGATAGCGAGCATTTAATCAAAGTTTCTCAGCCACAGATTTAACTCTGATATACATTATTCTTCTCGCCTTATTAACTAAATTGTTATTTTAACTTTTGGTCAGCTGTCATCTAAAATAAAAGCAAAGGTACAGATGAGATTTGGGGCAGGAAAACTATACATATCAGGAATATAAAGTGTGCCTATATTTATTAATGCACCATAACCAAATATTAACCAAATATTCCATATGATGGAGCGCTTTAAGCTTTGATTTCCACACCACTGTTTTGTTCTGCATAGAGAAGGGATATTAAGAACAGAATTTGCAGAAGTATTCACAGCACTGAAGTTCATAAGTATCTCAGAACAGTATGGGTGTCTGTATAAACATATTAGATGCAAACTAAGCCCAATTATGTTTGGTTGGTGATCCGTGACTTACATTAGTGCCTGGCAGGAATCTGCTGACGTAAGATGACTATTGCAGTCAAAATGTATGTGTGAGAAGAATGAATTGTACATTTACCAGTAAGGTCAATATTGCTACTACTTTTCACTTTGTGAATGTGAAAATGAATAGACCTGCTCACAGAAGGACAGATATATGGAAATATTGCGTTTAGTATAAGGTTAAGAAGTAAAGAATGCTTTCAGTTCACAAACCCAATTTTTTGCATAAAATATGTTGGATCACTGGAATTAGTGGCCTAACATACTGTATTTTTAGACTATAAGACGCACTTTTCCCCAAAAAACATAGGAGTTAAATGGGGACCGTGTAGTCCAAATGTACCTGGCTCACTGTGGGGGGGCAGTGGAGTGCGGTCACAATAGGCAGGAGTAGGGTAGCCACTGCAGGAAGCTGGTGATGGCAGGAATGGGGCAATCACATGTGACCCTCATTAAAAGGAAATGTATATTCACTGCTTTCCACGCCCATAATCCCACCCACCTCTCGGCAACAAGGTCAGTGATATTAAATTACTGTGATGATTTTTACTTTCACTGACGCTGACACTGAGAGGTGGGTGGGATTATGGGAGGGGGAGCAGGGAATATTCATTTTGGATTCCCATCCGATTGGCTGGCAGCTGATTTTGACACCTGTGACTGAGAGTGCATGCCAGTGACATCATGGACTGCCCGTTGTTCATACTCTGAAGTAAATTGCCAGCATCAGTAGAGGATGCAGTGCACTGGGAGAGCAAAATTAAGGTGAGCAGAATTGTTATGCTGTTTTTTTTACAAATAAAAAACCCAAACGGGAGGCATACATACCAAGATGAGCCCATGATTTGGGACATATAGACCAGAATGGGGAACATATATACCAGACTGAAGGACATATACACCAAGATGGGATATATACATATATATATGTATATATATATATATATATATATATATATATATATAGATATATATATACCAGGCTGAAAGACATATAAACCAGAATGGGTAACATATAAACCAGGATGGAGGATATATATACCAATAGGGGGGGCATATATACCATGATGGATGACATATATACCAGGAAGGTGAACATGCAGTTGAAACCAGACGTTTACATACACTATCTATTAAGACACATCTCCAGGTTTTTCTCACTATCTGACATGAAATCAAATTAAACCTTCCTCGTTTAAGGTCAATTACGAACCAAAATTATTTATATTTGCCAAATGCCAGAATAATGAGAGAGATAGAGAATGTTTTAAGGCATTTTTACTACTCTCTGCAAAGTCAAGAGATTACATGCACTAAGAGAACTATGCCTTTAAACAATATAGGACAGCCCATATGATAATGTCATGTCTTTGGAAAATCCTGGAAACATCTGAGTTAACTAGAGATAAACCTGTGGATGTATTTTAATGCACACCTGAAACACACTATTTCTTTGTGTAGCATCATGGGAAAGTCAAAATAAATCAGCCAAGATCTCAGGAACAGAATTGCGGACTTGCACAAGTCTGGTTCATCCTTGGGTGCAATTTCCAGATACCTAAAGGTGACTCGTTCATCTGTATAAACCATTATATGCAAGTACAAACAAGATGGGAATGCCCAGCAATTATACCACTCAGGAAGGAGAAATAATCCACATAATCTACAGTGAAACAAATACTGTATTAACATGGACTGAAAGGCCACTCTGCCAGGAAGAAGCCATTGCTCCAAAAGAAACATAAAAAAGCCAGATTAATGTTTGGAAATGCACACAGGCTCTAAGACGTTAATTTTTGGAGGCATGTCCTGTGTTTAGAATTTTGATCATGACTAATCTATTTTGGCAAGAAGCACATTTTGCTGGTAAGATAAATCACAAAGTTGCTAATTTTATTAAATATGAATTTAGGAAATAAAATTTTGAATGAAGGTTATGCTTTAAACTATTTTTATGTGCATGCATCTCTTTTGAAGACAAGTCATGCAATATCTTCACATAACGAGTATGGGTTGCTGTTACTGGGAAATCAGCATTGTAATTGATATGCAAATCAGGCTGGAGTTCTGATGTCACGCTAGGTATGGGGAAGTACCAAGTGAACGGCAAAAGGGAAAGGAAATCCTGTGTCTAGGGAGGGGGAGATTGTGACCCCTGACCAAACCTGCCGCTGGCCCCTCGCTTCCCTCACCACCCTACAAGGTTCTGCACCTATGCATAGAGCCGGATACCTGACCCTGGCTGACCCTGAAATAGGTTCTATTTAGGGAACGGATGGGATGAGCACTTAGTTAACCCCACTAAGAAGACACAGGTATCACAAGCAGGGGGAAAGTAAACAAATAACTTATCTCCAGATGACTCAGGTACAAGAACTACAACAACAACAAAGTTTTTCTAGAGGAATACAAGCTGACTGCTTGAAATGAAGATTTGTTAAGGGTATTAGACTACAGATGAGCCACAACCCTAGTGTTCGAGTTCGGTTCGGTTCTTCGAACGGTGGGTGTGTTCGTCAAACGTTCGTCGTACACTTTCAAACACCTTCGAACACCATTGAAAACAATGGCAGGCAAACAGAAACACATACAAACATGCACAAACATGAATGCACACAAACATATTAAGTTCACCTTACCTTCCGTTCCATCGCCGGCCTCCTGGGGCTTGCAGTTCGCCCGGTACAAGATGTGTATCGGATAACCATCGCGACCGATGCCGGAACTTACGCTGACAGAGCGCTGACGTCAAAGGCAGGAGCTGCTTACCTTTGATTGGCCAGCGCGCTGTCTTTGAGTGGCGTCTGACAGAGGAAGTTCGTCCCTTGTCACGAGGGTTCCCTGATACACATCCTGTAGCGGCGAACTACGTGTATCAGGTAACCATCGCGACGAGGGAGGAACTTCCTCTGCCAGACGCTACTCAAAGGTAGCGCGCTAGCCAGTCAGAGGCAAGCGGCTCCTGCCTTTGACGTCAGCACTCTGGCAGCGGAAGTTCCGGAATCGGTCGCGATGGTTACCCAATACACATCTTGTACCGGAGAACTGCAAATCCCAGCAGGCCGGCGATGGAACGTAGGGTAAGGTGAGCATAATATGTGTGTGTGCATGTATATTTGTATATGTTTGTGTGTGTTTGTGTGTGTTTGTGAATGTGTGGAATGGCACAATAGGGGACCAGGATGGGACATTTAACAAGTTGTGGAAGGAATTGTCTGCATTGCAATGATTTCCTATGATAAATCTTGCTTTGCTAAACGAGTAACTTGGTTAACAAGCCCACTCCCAGAACGGATTGTTCTCGTTAACCAAGGTTCCACTGTATTAACAGTGAATGACAGTATTACTGTGAAAAGTCAGTTACACTTTTGGTGATCGAACCGTTATCGAACATAACCTTGAACTGTCAAACTTGAAGCTAATTGTTTGCGTTCGTCGAATTTGAGATTGGTGAACCGTTTGATTCGAACACCACTCATCTCTATATTAGACCTGTCATCAGCACACAGTAAGGGGGAATGAGGGCATTTAAAGACCCAAAGGGACACAAAGGAAAGTCCTGAAGATTAACAGCTGAAAAGGTGAGAAAATTTGCAGGGTCTTAAAGAGAAAAGAATAAACCACAAGCATGTGTGGCTTCAGTCGCCACAGGGTACTGCACCTCGGCTGAAGTGCGGTATTCATCCCGGGTACAGAGGAGGTCATTGCCGGAAAACACCATAAAACACACAGTTAGTTGCTTTACTACTGGGACTGGGTTAAGGAAGGGTGCTGGGGGTGGCCATCCCAGATAGAAAGGGGGATCCCAGGACTCATGGGGAGTGCGACAGGCATCCGTGACCATTTCACTAGCCAGGCGCTCTGGTATAGGGACTACTAAAAGGAAGAACACGCAGGAAGAAGCACCGGCCTTTGCCTCCGAACTATCCGGGATCGGCTGGAGGCCATGAGAGTGGAGCTCTGCACTCCAGAGGCTTTGCTTGCAATCCCTGTGTTGTCCAATCCTTCCCGTGCTCCACCCTTGCATTAGCTGCATGGCCGCAGAAAACTACGGCTCCCAACATTCTTGGGGCTTGGGCTCTGCCTGTGGAGAGCTGCACCAACTGAGTCGTGCTACCATCTGCCTCAAAGGATACCTCCCGCAGCGGCGGCTCCTATATTAGCCGCAAACCACATGTGCTGTCACGAATACAAACTATAATCCCCTGTAAATAACCCCTCCAACTTTATTGACACCGCCGGGGTCACAGAACAGGGCCTGGCCACTGTGAAATGCCACCCCCTACACCGGCTCGGTGATGAGTAACCCCCCAGACCTCGTGGGCACGTCACCTGGAAAAAGGGAAAGTCAGGGAGCAGCTTGTGTAGCCAAATGCTGCGACCTTCTACGACAAGAAACTACAGGACTGTCTGTCATGTGTGACACACCCCTAACATCTGACGCCTCGGTCACTCCAGATCTATTCTTCACACAGCACTCTCTTCCTTTTTAACAGAGAGTCCCTATGCTGGGTAATTACAGACACATTAGTCATCAGGCAAGCAGGAGGAGGTGACACTGAGCTATTCAGCTCTTCTGATTCTAGCTTATTGCCTTTAAATAACCTGCTATCTGTGAATCAAGCTGGCAATAGGTGTGTAAGAATCTAACGATGGCATAGATTTAAAGGGGTTTATTTGACTAAACATGTGAATATTATTTTAGATATGTAGTCTGAGAAATTAAGTAGGATAATAGTATAACTTTTATCTCATTTTCTTAATGCTATTCTTCAAGGCCAAGCTTTAAGTACTGAATACACAAAGTCTGTCATTTATTTAAGTGCTAAGTGTAATACTAAGGTTGTTCAATGGCTTCTTGAAACTGATCTTGGATTTGCAGCCTCTTAAAAGATTATATTAGAGAACTGCTTAATTGGCAATTTCCTGATATAATGTAGCTATTAGAATTGCTTATTTAAAAAGCAAGAACTATGCATCCTTAAAGTTATCAATCCACTTAAAACAGAAGCTGTCATGGTTTGCTGATGGAACTGACTATTGATAAATTATACACTTTCGCTAAACAAAATCTTAAAGGGGTTGGCCACTCTATTTTTTTCTTTATTTTAACAAATGTGTTAGGAATTAGGGATATGATTTTGTGGCAGTTACTTATATAGAAGTATTAATAGCTTGTTTTCCAACAAGGCTCCAATATAATGCTACTTACTGCTCATATAGACATCAGTTTTTCAAGTACTGGTCTTATCTGTGTTTTTCACAGCTAGAGCTTGTACTTATTATAGCCTATGACGCAGTTCACCTGTCCATGTGTTTCTGTGGACCTAGTGGTCTGCACAAAAACATTTAGACATGTCCAATTTTGATCTGAGTCTGGAATTAAAGGGAAACTGTCACATCTCCAAACGCTATTAACTTGCAGATATAGGCTATGTGCGCACAGTGCGTTTTTCGCGTCGTTTTTGCGTGTTTTTTGAGTGCGTTTTTGGCCTCAAAACTGCATGACTTTGCTTCCCCAGCAAAGTCTATGAGTTTTCATTTTTGCTGTCCGCACACAACTGTTTTTTTAAGCTTCATTTTTGAGCTTCAAAAAAAAAATGGACATGTCAATTCTTTCCTGCGTTTTTCTGCGTTTTCCGCCCATGCAATGCATTGGAAAAATGCAGCAAAACGCAGAAGTCAAAAACGCAGCAAAACGCAGCCAAAAACGCACCAAATCGCGGTAAAAACGCATGCTGCAGTCACCATTCATTGCATAGTGAGTGATGTGGGCTTTTTAACTTGCAGATTAACCCCATATCTAAAGTTTAATACCAATTGGGGACTTGACAGGTTCCCTTTAAGTTGTCCACTAAGTCTATGGGTAAGGGAAAAATTCAGACTGCACTCAAGTGTCATTATTGTAAAGAAAAACTGACACACTGATCAAACACTGATGAAAATATATTAAAAAAGTCTGGTGAAATGCGGACCCTTTTTTACGCATGCATGAGCTGTAACACAAGACAGTGGTACCCCACCCAAAGAGACACTAAAATGCAAGCAATACTAAATAAATATCAAGCAGAAATAGAAAAAGGAAAAATATTCTACACTTAACAAGATAAACACAATATAACTGAAACAAATAAAAGTAGTCATACTTGAAAATGTGTACCTAGGCTAAAAGAGGGTGACTGTTGAGGTGAGACTACAAAGGGTCTCTTAAGGTCTGACTGCCGTGTTCACACAGGAAGAAATAACTGAAATTGGTTATTATGAACTTCCTTCCATGACGGACGTCAAAGGAATTCTGCCCTTTTATTTTTCACAAAACCTTTATAGTTCTAGGGGAGTAAAGGGTGTAGCCAAAATAAAGTCCAATCAAGTATCGCAGGCTGGACTCAGGACGCATAGGAATGTGCATAGTCTCTGCTGAATTGGTCAGTCCATACGTCGAGAATCCTTCCTTGTTTGCCGCCTTTTGGGGTGTTGTCCAGAAAGCCATTTTTAAAGTTACATATACAAATATATTGTATTAAGGAAAATAACTGAATATATATATATATATATACAGTACAGACCAAAGGTTTGGACACGATACACCTCTTCATTCAAAGAGTTTTCTTTATTTTCATGACTCTAAAAATTGTAGATTCACATTGAAGGCATCAAAATTATGAATTAAAACGTGGAATGAAATACTTAAAAAAGTGTGAAACCACTGAAAATATTTCTTATATTCTAGGTTCTTGAAAGTAGCAACCTTTTGCTTTGATTACTGCTTTGCACACTCTTGGCATTCTCTTGATGAGCTTCCAGAGGTAGTCACCGGAAATGATTTTCGAACAGTCTTGAAGGAGTTCCCAGAGATGCTTAGCACTTATTGGCCCTTTTGCCTTCACTCTGCAGTCCAGCTCACCCCAAACCATCTCGATTGGATTCAGGTCTGGTGACTGTGGAGACCAGGTCATCTGGCGTAGCACCCCATCACTCTCCTTCTTAGTCAAATAGCCCTTACACAGCCTGGAGGTGTGTTTAGGGTCATTGTCCTGTTGAAAAATAAATTATGGTCCAACTAAGCGCAAACCAGATGGAATAGCACACCGCTGCAAGATGCTGTGGTAGCCATGCAGTATGCCTTCAATTTTGAATAAATCCCCAACAGTGTCACCAGCAAAGCACCCCCACACCATCACACCTCCTCCTCCATGCTTCACGGTGGGAACCAGGCATGTAGAGTCCATCCGTTCACCTTTTCTACAAAGACACGGTGGTTGGATCCAAAGATCTCAAATTTGGACTCATCAGACCAAAGCACAGATTTCCACTGGTCTAATGTCCATTCCTTGTGTTCTTAGCCCAAACAAATCTCTTGTGCTTGTTGCCTGTTCTTAGCAGTGGTTTCCTAGAAGCTATTTTATCATGAAGGCCTGCTGCACAAAGTCTCCTCTTAATAGGTGTTCTAGAGATGAGAAGGTATGTTTTTTTTAAAAAGGCATTGACTTTGAAGCATATAGTATAAAGACTTTAATGTGGTATCCTCATTGTTTAAATGATATGAATGTAATAAATGGAATGTGCAGGAAGCAAATGTTTTAAAATAGAAAATCCAAGGAACAAGAGATCAATAAAGGTGACACAAATGCAAAGTGAGAGGTTTTCACAATTTGATTTGTGAGAAAATATTTTACTACAGGTAAAATCTTTTTCATTCTTCCACAACATTGACCAGCCTGCTTCAGATCTGCCTGTCCTTTAGATGCTATTTACTGCCAGCTCTGTCTCAGCAGTAACGTTCAATCCTGCAACACGGATTGTGCTGTTCTCTTTTTATGTTGCACTTTCATCTTTCCCTTGGTGGCTAAATATACTGCTAACTATGCCTGTGGAATAGAGGGCAACACAGACAGGAGTGACAGCATTGTATTTCAGCATAGCTCCTGTATAACAATAGGAATTCTACATTTACCAAAATGTTGCTAAATTTATGCAGCCCCATAAATAAGAAAGAATTTGTAAATTATTTCTAAATTCGTAATAATTTTAGATGATTTTACAGGTGAAATAATGTTTATTGTTATGATCCAATACAATATTGCAAATAAAGCTCACTTACACAATTTAATTTAGCAGTTTTTCACATCTTAACCCCTTCAAATCCTGGCAATCTGTTTTCATTTTTTCCTCGCGTTTTTTCCTCGCAAGAGCCATAACTTTTTTACTTTTCCATCAACATAACCAGATGAGGGCTTGTTTTTTGCAGATTATTTTTACCATAGAATATACTGGAAAACAGGAAAAAAATATTTTTACATGACAGCATTCATTTTTCCATTAATTCTATGCAGAAGACCAATGGCAGATGCAGAAAACCAGCCCTAAACCATGACATTGCCAACACCATGTTTAACTGTAGGTGTTTGGTACCTTACATCATTCTGTTTTCCATTTGGGCAATATATTTAGTGCTTAACATCACTACCAAACAGATTAAACTTGGATTTATCTGAGCACAACACCTTAGAAAAAATCTGTATTTTCCTATTGGCTGTATTCTTTGACAAACTCAAGTTGGACCGTCGTTCTTTTGAGAGATGAAAGTCTTCTTGACTTCAATTCGTGAATTTAAGCCTACTGCTCTTAACCTTCGCACCGCAGTTTGGCAACTCACTTGGGCCCCATATTTTTCATTCATCTTGTGCAAAATCTGTACAGCACCTTAAGGCCTAGGACACACGGCGAGAAAAACGGAGCGAGTGGAATGCGATAAAAAAATCGCATTCCACTCGAACCAATATTACTCTATGGGGCTGCTCCCCTGAGTGATTATTTTCTCAGTCCTAATTGGACTGAGAAAACAATCACAGCATGCTGTGGGTGGAATGCAATTTTGTTCCACTCGCACCTATGCAAGTCTATGGGGCAAGAGAAAAATTGCATTGCTCTCGTGTTACACCGGTGTAATGCGAGAGCAGTGCGATTCTTGCATCAGCCGGCAACGGAGGAGATAGGGAGATAAATCCCTCTCCTCTGTAGTGCTGGTACTGCCCTCCGCAGCACTGCCCCCCCTCCACAACTGTGGTCTGATTGCATGATCGGACCACAGTCGCATGACACTCGCATGACACTGTGTGCGAGCGTGAGCCGAGTGTCATGCAAGGACACGCAGTAATCCCAATGTGGCCTCAGCCTTATGGACATCACATATAGACTTTTTCTTAATAACGTAATCAACTTTGGAGGAAGTTTTCCATAGTCGTCCACTTCTAGATTTGTCAGCTATTCTATAACCTTCCTTTTCTTCCTTTATAATACGCGATACTTCACTGAGAACAATTGAATTCCATGGCTACCTCTTTTTGGTTTTAACCTGACTTCACTCTCAGAATAATAAGCTTCCTGACATCTGGTGATAAATTTGGCTTTGTTTTGCCATGTTTTCTCCAAAAAACACAAACACACACAAAAACATTTTTTATGCAAAAAGCGTCAATTTTAATATCATCATAAGAAATGTTGGCTCCAGTTTTCAAAAAAGTATGAAAAGTGGACAGTAGAATATTAGAAATGGGTGATATGAAGCAATAGGACGAAGCTTCATTGGCTAGGCTCTGATGGGTGAAAATAGATCTAGAAGAAACAAAGGAAAAAGAGGCTAACATATCAAAAAATTAAAGAACTGTCCAGTTTTGTGGAGGAAGCCTGATGATATGAGATTGTTTCAAAGCTAAATGAATTGGATACTTGACCAGGTTGGATGGTGGTCTCAATGAAGAGGTATATGTGCGTATGTTAGAAGATGAGATTGTCTTTGAACTATTTCTTTGCCAATGAAGTAGCGGTGCTGGATTAGCCCCCACAGTCTCCAGACCTCAACCCAATTGTGCACTTGTTGGTAGAGTTGAAGAAAAAGATGTATATATACTATGCCACAACATTGGGAGCATGTAGAAGTGACCAAGGATCAGATTTTGGTAGAGACATGTCTGCATCTGATTGAGAACATGCCTAGAAGGATTCAGGCAGTGTTGAAAGTGAAAGGTGGATTTAGAAAATACTAACAAAATAATAAAAATAAAAATTTAGATTTTAAAAAGCAAAACAGTAACAATGCAATTACATGTTAAGAATTTGCATAATTAATCATATGTTAAATAGTTGCAAGTCAATTTTATGTTTGAGATAGCCAAGATAATTGTCTACAAGTTTATAATGAAGGTAGTGGATGGTGAGATATGGAACCTGAAAGTCAAAAGTTTAAAACGTTGTTAACCTTTTACTTGTCACTGTATGTAGGGGCCTTTTTGAGAATTTTTGCTCTGTGGGAGATCTCTAACAATTTTGACTGTGGGAGTGATCTGGGAAACAGGCTGTGTAAGGATCCTATTGAGAATTGTTGCTCTATGGCAAACCCTAACAATCGTGGTTGTGTGGGTGTGTGGGTCAACTCTGTGGGACACTTTTAATATATTAGTGTATTATCTTATTCCCTATGTAACCATGAGTTCAATGGTGATTGAAGCCACTTAAGTCATTTCCCTATCCACATTTGTTTACAGGGCAAATGTCCTGCTCTTACCCCCATTTGCTTACTTTTTCAGGCCCCTAGCCTTTACTATGACCATTTTATAGAACATTTTACACAACAGACAATCAGGTCTCCATTAACTTTTATGGAGTTTGGCATACAGGGTTCAGTTCGGGTCAAGTTCGAGGACCGAACTTTTAACTAAAATCAAGTTAAATTTGGCCAACTCAAAAATCCATGGGTCCATTTATAACTAGTAATGACTAGAACAATAATAGTTTATGCAAACAGACCATGCTATTATTGATTGTTCTGTGCAGATTGTAAATTCAGTCAGTCTGTCTCATCAGGCTGCCCATTGGCAGTGAAAACACTTCTTAAGTGTGCACTGTCCAACAGTGAGGGTCGATTTACATTATGTGATGCGTATCATTAAACAAAAGCAGATCAGCAGCATGCTTGATAGTTGGCAATCTTTTATTGACCTTATTACACAGACTAACCCTACTTTAGAAGTACACTGAACAAAGTGTAATATATAGTTCAATGCCCATAGACTACCATTTTTTTGGTAGCATAAGTTCTGTTTACACATCAAGATGCACTGTCGAGAATGATGATCTTTTGTACAAACCAAAACATAATTTCACCCTACAAATTAACATATTGCTTAGTTGACAAGTGATCAGCAGTTTGTTTAGAATAATAATCGTGCAACAGGTTTTCCAAAAAACGCTCATTCGGGATAGTCTTGCAGGGTAAATGGACCTTTACTCATTTCGCAAATCTTCCATATTATTTTTAGATTTTGCCAATTTTATTTTTAACGAGTTAAAGGAATGTGTTTTTTTTTGTCTCTTTAAAAGAAATATAAGGGAAATAGTGTAAACATCAAACCTTCTCGTATATAAATGTGTTTGCGTAGATGCATATCAGGAAGACATTTTCCAAGTTGTGTGGAGGTTTTGTTAGTGGCAAGTGTAAAGATTAGTTCTTCTTTGAATGTAAATCCTGTTGGAACAACTTTAGTTGGGAAGACACAACTTGTTGCTTCTAAATAAATAAATTAATACATTAAATACAAATATATTTCATATCATAGTGTTTGAGACTGTAACTGTTTACAAAATAGCAAAGAATACATACAATAAAGCGTGGATTCTAAGCGGTCACATTTGAGTCAGCGGCTTTGATGCATACTGTATTTAAGATTTCTGATTTAATGAGTAGAATAGAGGCACATTCAACTCTATGCTTCCCATGAAAATAATTGCAAAGGAATAGTTACAACATAAAAGTCAACAAAGCATATTTGAGAATTTTTTTTAACTATCATACTATTATTAAACATTGTTTCTCTTCACACCTTTTATCTTTCAAAGGGTTAATTTAAAATTTCATATAAATGTCAAAGTATTTCTGAAGGCTAAAATGTGTGTATGTGTCATCTCACATAAAATTAATTCAATCTTTTAAATATCTTGAAATGTCAATTATAGAAGAAAACCTAATTTAATTAAAAAGGTTCACTGAATACTCCGTGATATTCACCACTTAACTGTCATAACTAGGTGACCTCTTCTATTTGAAACTTAAGTTCAACTTTGACATATTTAGTCACAAATTAGTGAGAAAGAGAATATAATAAAATCTAAGGATTCTTTTTATTAGTTGTGGATTGAGATTTATAGTAAGTCATTAGAATCCATTGACACTATTCTTAATAGTAACAGACTTAATATAGTGATGTCTATATCATAATAAGCCTGCTGAATTAATATTTAAGGTTGCTCTTTGAACCCATTTTAATTACACAGAACTGTAGAGTAGTTCTTGTCTTTCAATCACCTGTTTTTGGTTGCAAATAATTCCAGTTTTTAACCGCTTCATAAACTCTCCATTTTATTGCGCCCCAGACCATGCAGTGGAGATACCGCTTTTAGAGATTGATATTGACACTTAAAATATTTACTTCAAGGCAAATATTTCCTGTGTAACACAGCTGTTGCGGTGACTTTGGAACCACCACTGCAGTATTCAAGTACTGTACACAAGTCGAGATTGCAGTACACAAGTCATAACCTCCTGGCCCACTCTTCCCATGACCGCTGGTTCGACAAGCACTTACATCCCTTCGAGGTTGCGATAGATCCCGACCGAGAGGTGTAGGACACCTTCTTGCCCAGGGGGCAGGGTGACAGGCTCTTTCCTAGGGGCCCTGATGACCCCGATGGATTTGAGGGATGGGACACTCTTTTGCATCCCCTGACTAAGCATTGGAAAGCCTCTTGGGTACTTAAGGTGTGTGGCTTGTTTTCAGTAGCTGGGTCCTCACTTTGTGAACATAATCTGGTACAACTCATGTAATATGTTCATTTCCAGTATCACTGGCACATTTTCTTCAGCAGGCTCCCGGACTAGCAGAATTCCTTTTCTGCCCACGTCTTGCCCGCAGATCAGGACCTTTAGCCACACAATCTCTGGGCTTGGGTGTCCTTTCAGCACTCACTGGCAAGTTGCCTTCAGTTTTAATATTTCCATCACTGACCTCCTTCACTCCACTGAGACACTCCCTGTGTCTGACTCCCAGCCTCTGGGGATAAGTGGGGCAAATCTGAGACGCATTGCCCACACCCTGATTGGGCTGGAGAAGGGTTGGATCAGCATGTTGACCCAGGTTGATGTAGCTCTACAACAGAAGCCAATTGGCAGGCCTGACAGCAAAACTGCATATATACAACAGAATTTTTTCCATCTCACCACTTTTCCAACCCGCAGAGCCACACGATATCCGCATGGAAGACCCCTGGTCTGGGTAGGTAAAGTCCACAAAGAAAAAGCTAATCCAGCGGATGACAGAAAGGTATTAAATAAAATCCTTTATTTCAAGCATTAAAGTCCATCATGCAGCATTGGTGTCAACAGACCATAAAGTGCAAGACATGCGTTCCAACGCATTTCGACAAATAAAATTTTATGTCTTAAACATGGATACACTCAGATACAGTCATTCCCATAGTGCTACAGGTCTGCAATCAAAGCTAGACCTCCCCACTAGAGTTGAGCGCGGTTCGCGGTTCTCCAGTTCGCGGTTCAAGTGATTTTGGGGGCTGTTCTAGATCGAACTAGAACTCGAGCTTTTTGCTAAAGTTCGATAGTTCTAGTTACGTTCGAGAACGGTTCTAGCAGCAAAAAGCAGGGCTTTTTACAGCTACAGTGTGCAGGGAGCCATCGCTGGCAGCCTGCCAGAAGCTGGTAACCAAGATAAACATCAGGTATCCAAGCAAAGCGCTTTGGTTAGTAACCCGATATTTATCCTAGTTACGTGTACAGGGAGCTGACACTTCCCCGCTCAGCTCGCTCCGCCCCTTCCTGCACGCAGCATGTACACACACACACACACTCACCTGTCCCCAGCCATGCAGTCCACGACACTGACGTCCTCAGCGCCACATGACCCCGCTAGGCTCCACCCACTTTGCACTACACCGCCCGCACACATGGCCCCGCTAGGCTCCACCCACTCCACACTCCACCGCCAGCACACATAGCTCCGCTAGGCTCCGCCCACCTGGCACTCTGCACACATGGTCCCGCTAGGCTCCGCCCACCTGACACTCTGCACACATGGTCCCGCTAGGCTCCGCCCACCTGTCACTCTACACACATTACCCCGCTAGGCTCCGCCCACCTGGCACTCTGCACATATTACCCCGCTAGGCTCCGCCCACCTGGCACTCTGCACACATGGTCCTGCTAGGCTCCGCCCACCTGGCACTCTGCACACATGGTCCCGCTAGGCTCCACCCACCTGGCCCTCTGCACACATTACCCCGTTAGGCTCTGCCCACCTGGCACTCTGCACACATGGTCCCACTAGGCTCCGCCCACCTGGCACTCTGCACACATTACCCCGCTAGGCTCCGCCCACTTGGCACTCTGCACACATTACCCCGCTAGGCTCTGCCCTCCTGGCAGTCTGCACACATGGGCCTGCTAGGCTCCGCCCACTTGGCACTCTGCACACATTACCCCGTAAGGCTCCGCCCACCTGGCACTCTGCACACATGGTCCCGCTAGGCTCCGCCCACCTGGCACTCTGCACACATGGTCCCGCTCGGCTTACCTGCGGTGATGAAGTCTCGCCCTCCCGACCTCAGCGCTGTCACTGTCCTCCATGGCCGCCGCTTGTCACATCACCTTCTCTTGTTTCCGACCCGAGACTGACTAGCGGTGATGTCACGGCCGCTCGCGATACTTGGCTGTGAAGGCGGCGGTCATTGAAATCAGTGGCAGGTGCTGTCCGCAGTGCAGGAGATCAGCACAGGTAATGTACCTCGCTGACAGCAGCACTTGTCATCCCCTGCAGTGACCTGGCTGACCCATTGATGTTAGCTCAGGTCACTGCACTGCTCTCCCAGCCAATGGGGAACATCCTGCTCTTCATTGACTGGGACAGTATGGTATGGATCGTCATGGGAACCCCTTGGATTACAGCAGACCTGGATTTGTTTTTCTTTCTAATAAATTGGTTAAAGAGGGAATGTATTGGGCAGTGTTTTTTCAAATAAAAATGTGTTTGTCGTCTATTTTTTTCTATTACTGACTGGGTTGGTGATGTCGGGTATCTGATAGACGCCTGACCTCATCAACCCCAGGGCTTGATGCCAGGTGACATTACACATCTGGTATTAACCCCATATATTACCCCGTTTGCCACCGCACCAGGGCACGGGATGAGCTGGGGCGAAGCACTAGGATTGGCGCATCTAATGGATGCTCCACTTCTGGGGCGGCTGCGGCCTGCTATTTTTAGGCTGGGGAGAGTCCAATAACCATGGACCTCCCTAGTCTGAGAATATCAGACCCCAGCTGTCTGCTTTACCTTGGCTGGTTATCCAATTTTGGGGGGACCCTTACGTGTTTTTTTTTTAATTATTTATTTAATTTAAAATAACAGCATGGGGTGCCCTCAGTTTTGGATTACCAGCCAAGGTGAAACTGCCAGCTGTGGTCTGCAGGCTGCAGCCGTCTGCTTTACACTAGCTGGCTACAAAAATAGGGGGAACCCCACGTCATTTTTTTTTTCATTTTTTTTTTCATTTATTTTGGCTAAATACAAAGCTAAGCACCCCTTAGTGCCACATGAAAGGCAACACAGGGTGCAAAATTACAAAATGCAGGAGAGTGGGACATTATGTGTCTTTCTGCCATTATAATGACAGAAAAGACTGATATGAAGTGTACAAGCACAAGAAAATCACCAGAGCACTCTACGTTGTGAAAAGCAGTAGAAAATGGCACTAGAGTGAACATGTGACCATCTCATGTAGGTTGAAGCTATGGATCCTGGGTAAATTTATGTATTTTCTCTCCTTCAGTTTTTTTGCAGTACGCAAAAAAAACGGAAGGCACATGGATGACAAACAGATGACATACGGACCGTCTACGGAACAGAAACGGATGCCACACGGATGCACCTGTGAAAAAAACGGACTGTTTTTTGCAGACCGCAAAAATGGATCGGTCATGTTAATGTAGCCTTATTCTGACCTGCCGTTTATAAACAGCAGGCAGAAATAAGTGAATAGCGTCCCCCAGCGTCAGAAAATCTCCGGGGTTTCAGGTGTAGCTGAGACCCTGGAGATCATGATTCAGGACGTTTTTTCCGGTCCCCGCTCACGTGATCACAGGTATACACCGTATACCGATGATCACGTTATAGTAAATGACAGCGTCGGTAAAAAATTATTTATCTCCCATCCGGCATGAACAAACATGATAAATCTCCTCCCCGGTCCCCCGGTGTCGCCAAAGTGCCCCCCCTGACCCCCTCCCCGAAATCCAAGATGGCCGCACGCACAGCAGCGCGCTGGCCGCATTCACCCTACTCCTCTGATTTCTGTCGCATGTGCCATGACACATGCGACAGAAAACTACTCCCCAGGCCCTGCCAGGTCACCCCCTATAACCCCACCGGTGTTCCCCGGTGTCCCACGGTACCTGTGCAGCGTTGATCCCCCACGGCCCTCTCCTTCACAATAGACGCTGCCGCATGCACAGAGCGGCTGTCAGCTCAGCTTCCTGTGTTCAGACACAGTGAGTGGTGGTTATGCATCTGTAAGCTAAATGGGCGGCACGGTGGCTCAGTGGTCAGCACTGCAGTCTTGCAGCGCTGAGGTCCTGCATTCAATTCCCACCAAGGACACCAACTGCAAGGAGTTTGTATGTTCTCCCTGTGTTTGCGTGGGTTTCCTCCGGGTACTCCGGTTTCCTCCCACACTCCAAAGACATACAGATAGGGAATTTAGATTGTGAGCCCCAATGGGGACAGTGTTCCCAATGTATGAAAAGCGCTACGGAATTAACCCCTTCAGCCCCCGGGCACTTTCCGTTTTTGCGTTTTTGTTTTTTGCTCCTTTTCTTCCGAGAGCCGTAACTTTTTTATTATTCCGTCAATCTTGCCATATGAGGGCTTGTTTTTTGCGGGACGAGTTGTACTTTTAAATAAAATCATAAGTTTTACCATATAGTGTACTGGAAAATGGCAAAAAAATTCCAAGTGCGGAAAAATTGCAAAAAAAGTGGGATTGTACAATAGTTTTTGGGATATTTTATTCACCGTGTTCACTATATGATAAAACTGATGTATCTATGTCAGGGGTGGGGAACCTTTTTACTGCCGGGGGCCATTTGGAATTTTCTACCAACCTTCGGGGGCCGCACCAAATTATCAACTTGAAAACGACCAGGCTATATTTGGTCAAACAATTAATTAACTCACCCCTAATGTGGTGGCTGGAGCGGCTGTGATGTTCGGTGATATTGATCATTTTGTTTCTCACAACTGCTTTTCCAGGTTTGTCTTGGTCTGGAGAGGCTGGGGGCATACACATCCCAGGAGAAACTGGGGCATATACATCACAGAAGACACTGGGGTGCATATATATCACAGGAAACATTGAGGCATATACATCCCAGGACAGGCTGGGGCGTATACATCACAGGAGGAGCGTATAGATCACAGGAGATTCTAAGCATGGACAGCACTAGTGGCAGGCACAGACAGCACTAGGCGGCGGCACAACGGACAGCACTACGCGGCACAACGGACAGCACTAGGCGGCACAACGGACAGCACTAGGCGGCACAACGGACAGCGCTAGGCAGCACAACGGACAGCGCTAGGCGGCACAACGGACAGCGCTAGGCGGCAGCACAGAGAGCGCTAGGCGGCAGCACAGAGAGCGCTAGGCGGCAGCACGGACAGAACTAGGTGGCAGCACGAACAGCACTAGGCGGCGGCACAACGGACAGCACTAGGCGGCATAACGGACAGCACTAGGCGGCACAACGGACAGCACTAGGCGGCACAATGGACAGCACTAGGCGGCACAACGGGCAGCACAGAGAGCGCTAGGCGGCAGCACAGAGAGCGCTAGGCGGCAGCACAGGGAGCACTAGGTGGCAGCACAGGGAGCACTAGGTGGCAGCACAGGGAGCACTAGGTGGCAGCACAAAGAACACTAGGTGGCAGCACAAAGAGCACTGACAGTGACAGCACTAAAAGGCAGCATGGAGAGCATTAGGTGACAGCACTAGGAGGCAGCAGGGAGAGCACGATGTGGCAGCACTGACAGCACTAGGAGGCTGCACAGATTACACAGCACTGAGGGGTTACACACAGTACTGGGGGGTACACAGCACTTGGGGCTACACACAGTACTAGGGGGTACACAGCACTGGATGGGGGGGCAGCGATGGGTTGCATACTCACAGTACAAGGGGAGGAGGTGGAGTCACATAGCACAGGTCCGGGAGGCATGTACAGCAGGAAGGCATCTGCTGCACCTCTTCTGCTGTGACTGGAGCACAGCGCGCTGTTTACCCCGCCCTCAAGGTAAACCCTCAGCATGCGAGCACAGTCCCGGGTTCAGTCTAGAATGTATGGGCTGTAGTCAGGTCCCGAAAAGAGCCCGTACATTCTAGTACGGGCTGCAATCAGGATCTGTAAATAGCCCGTACATTCTAGCATCTACCCATAACGCACTGGGATTTTAAAGGGCGGCGGCTGGCAAAAGCGCAAGTGCCGCTCGAGCACTGGGGTAGCCTGGAATGTGCCCGGGGGCCGCATTAAATGTCATCGCAGGCCGCATACGGCCCACGGGCCGGAGGTTCCCCACCCCTGATCTATATGATGCCTCAGGTCGGTGCGAGTTTGTAGACACCAAACATGTATAGGTTTACTTGTATCTAAGGGGTTAAAAAAAATCACAAATTTGTCCAATAAAAGTGGCGCACGTTTTGCGCCATTTTCCGAAACACGTAGCGTTCTTATTTTTCGGGATCTATGGCTCAGTGATGGCTTATTTTTTGCGCTGACGTTTATAATGGTACCATTTTTGCGCAGATGCTACGTTTTGATCGCCTGTTAATGCATTTTGCGCAAAACTTGCGGCGACCAAAAAACGTACTTTTGGCATTTGGAATTTTTTTGCCACTACGCCGTTTACCAATCAGAATAATTGATTTTATATTTTGATAGATCGGGCATTTCTGAACGCGGCAATACCAAATATGTGTATATTTATTTATTTTTTAACCCTTTAATTTTCAATGGGGGGAAAGAGGGGTGATTTGAACTTTTAGGTTTTTTGTTTTTTTTTATTTTTTAAAACTTTTTTTTTACTTTTTTTTTTATTTTACTAGTCCCCCTAGGGGGCTATAGCAATCAGCAATCCGATCGCTGATGGCTATCTGCTGATCACAGCAATACAGCTGTAAACAGCAGATTCACTCACTTTGGTTTTCCCTCTGCTCTCGGCCGAGGGAAAATGAAAGTGAAACATCATAGCAGCAGGCGTCATCACATGACCCTGTGCTACGATGGCAACCACCGATAGTCACGTGATAACACACGTGACTTCCGGTGGGGGCGGCGGTAAGGAACAAACATGGCCGCGCGCATTTAAATCTTGCTGCCAGACTTTGGCAGCAAGATTTAAGGGGTTAATGGCCGCGGGTGGAAGCGATTCCACCCGCGGCTAGCAGGCACACATGTCAGCTGTTGAAAACAGCTGATATGTGGGCCGATCCATGCCGCCTGCCCGCGGCAGGGGGCGGGGCTTAACGGGACACGATCCTGGACGGATAGATCCGTCCAAGGTCGTGAAGGGGTTAATAACGCTATATAAATGAATAAATTATTATTATTATTGCAATGCCCTGCTCATGAGGTAAGAAACATAATTGATCAGGAGAGCTATATACTACATTTCCAAATGGAGGGATTTGCTTTTATAGTTTCCCTGCTGAACGACTACCAAACAAGAGAGTCCGTTATACGCCACAAGAAAACACATCTAAATAGCGAGCTCTGTTGTTAAGTATTCATTCAGCTGGATAACTGGACTTAAAGGGGTATTCCATCTCCAAGATCCTATTCCCAATATATAGTAGGTGGAATAGCAATAATATCAGCAAATACCAATATTTGGAAATGTAGAATAGTTCTCCTGATTAAGCATACCCTTACCTCATGAGCAGGGCATTGCAGCTTTGGTAGCAACCGTTACGACATGGACTCTGCTGCTGTGGACCCAGGGAGAGTGAGTGCAGATTCATTGCACCCACACTCCTCACATTAAGGGTCTGCACTCCTAGAAAATGGGGGATACGTTCCCTGAGTATCTCCCCCCATATTCTAGACGGTCCAGAGTCGTCGTGGGACCCCTTTATTTTTTTTCTTACAATAAATTGGTGAAAGACGGAGTGTTTTGGGGACTGTTTTTTCAAATAATTTTTTTTGGCGATTTTTTTGTTAGTATTGACAGTTTATGATGTTGGGTATCTAATAGACGCCATGACATCACAAACTGCTGGGCTTGATCTCAGGTGACTTTACAGCTAGTATCAATCCGATTTATTACCCCATTTGCCACTGCACCAGGGCACGGGATGAGCTGGGGTGAAGCGCCAGGATTGGCGCATCTAGTGGATGCGCCATGTCTGGGGTGCCTGCAGCTTGCTATTTTTAGGCTGTGAAGGCCCAATAACTATGGACCTTCCCACCCTGAGAATACCAGACCACAGCTGTCTGCTTTACCTTGGCTGGTGATCCAATTTGGGGGGGACCCTACTTTTTTTTTGTAATTATTAATATTTATAAAATAATTATAAAAAAGAGCCTGGGGTGACCTCCTCATTGGATCTCCAATTAAGGTAAAGCTGCCAGCTGTGGTTTTCAGGCTACAGCCGTCTGCTTTACCCTAGCTGGCTATCAAAAATGGGGGGGACCCAACATCATTTTTTTAACTATTTTTTAAATAGAAAAAATTAATGGGCTTCCCTGTATTTTGATTGCCAGCCAAGGTAACGGCAGGCAGATGGGGGTGGCAACCCATAGCTGTCTGCTTTATCTGCGCTGAGAATCAAAAATACCGCGGAGCGCTACGTCATTTTTTTTAAAGATTTATTTTTACAGCACTGTGATGTCCAGCAATCAAAATACAGGGAAGCCCATTTTGTTTTTAGTTATTTTAATACATAATTAAAAAAAATATATATGGGCTCCCGCTGCATTTTTTGTATTGCTAGCTAAGGGTAATCCAAGCAGCTACTGGCTGCTAACCCCCACTGCTTGGTGTTACCTTCACTGGCAATGGAAATCCAAGGAAGCATTTTTTATTTTTTTTGCCAAAAAACTACTAAAAAAAATGACGTGAGCTTCGCCATATTTTTGTATGCTAGCCAGGTATAGCAGGCAGGTACGGGCTGCCCCCAACCCCCAGCTGCCTATTTGTACCCGGCTGGGAACTAAAAATATAGGGAAGCCCTTTTTTTAATTATTTAATGAATTTCATGAAATAATTTAAAAAAAAAAACCCGATGTAGGCTTCGCCCCATTTTTGTGTCTAGCCGGGTACAACTAGGCAGCTGGGGATTGGATCCACAGCACAGGTTAGCCTGAGCTTTCTGGGCCCCTCTGCTGCGAATTGCAGTCTGCAGCTGCCCCAGAAAATGGCGCTCTCCTAGAAGCGCCACCATCTGGCGCTGTATCCAACTCTTCCAGCTGCCCTGATGCCGGTGGCTCACTGGGTATTAATGATTTCAGTTGATAATATACAGCTAGCCCTAAACCCATTATTACCCAGCAAACCACCATTCACCAGGTCAGCTGGAAGAGTTAGATACAGCGCCAGATGATGGCGCTTCTATGAAAGTGCCATTTTCTGAGGCAGCTGCAGACTGCAGCAGAGGGGCCCAGAAAGCTCAGGCCAACCTGTGCTGCGGATTCCAATCCCCAGCTGCCTAGTTGTACCTGGCTGGACACAAAAATATGGCGAAGCCTACGTCATTTGTTTTCTAATTATTTCATGAAATTCATGAAATAATAAAAAAAGGGCTTCCCTTTATTTTTGGTTTCCAGCTGGGTACAAATAGGCAGCTGGGGGTTGAGGGCAGCCCGTAGCTGCCTGCTGTACCTGGCTAGCATACAACAATATGGCGAAGCCCACATAAGTTTTTCAGGGGGCAAAAAACTCCTGCATACAGTCCTGGATGGAGTATGCTGCGCCTTGTAGTTCTGCAGCTGATGTCTGTCTGTATGGAGGAGAGCAGACAGCAGCTGGAGAACGACAAGACAGCATGCTCCATTCACTAGTGTATGCAGGAGAGCAGACAGCAGCTGCAGAACTACAAGGCTCAGCATATCACCATACTCCATCCAGGACTGTATGCAGGAGTTTTTTGCCCACCAAAAAAATGACGTGGGCTTTGCCATATTTTTGTATGCTAGCCAGGTACAGCAGGCAGGTACGGCTGCCCCCAACCCCCAGCTGCCTATTTGTACCCGGCTGGGAACCAAAAATATAGGGAAGCCCGTTTTTTTTTAATTATTTCACTTATTTCATGAAATAATTAAAAAACAAATGACGTGGGCTTTGCCCCATTTTTGTGTCCAGCCAGGTACAACCAGGCAGCTGGGGATTGGAATCCGCAGCACAGGCTAGCCCGAGGTTTCTGGGCGCCTCTGCTGCGAATTGCAGTCCGCAGCCGCCCCAGAAAATGGCGCTTTCATAGAAGCGCCATCATCTGGCGCTGAATCCAACTCTTCCAACAGCCCTGAAGCCTGAAGTGGCTTGCTGGGTAATAATGAGTTAATACTAGCTTTGTTTTACTAGCTAGTATTAAGCCAGAGATTCTTAATGTCATGCATGTTTGACCGGGCCATTAAGAATCTCCAATAAAGGGTTAAAAAAAAGATACCACACAGAGAAAAAATACTTTAATAGAAATAAATACACAGACACATTAGAGACTCCATGTTTATTACTCCCTGTCAGCCCTCCACGATCTATGGTCTTCTGTCTTTCTCGTTCAACAAATGCAGCTCTGCTCCATCACTGCTGCATGGGGGAAGACGCTGCTTCCCGTGCAGCCTTCACTCCGTGAGTGATCAGTGCTGCTGGCTGTTAGCGGTAACAGCGGTAACGCTGACAGACGCGTTACCATAGCAACAGTGTTCCGATCATGTGATTCCCGGAGCCGCGGTTAGCGGTGATGTCACCGCTAACTGCGTTGCTATGGCAACGGTGATCTCCGTTAATGACCAGCTGTGTCAGCCGGTCCCTAACCGAACGGGGAATCAGAATGGGGAGTCGACCGTGTGCTAGAGCATGTCGCCGGTACACGGCGTTACACAAACGTGCACCGTGTACCGGAGAGTGCAATGACAGGACCTAGGACAGGACATGACGTCAAAGCCATGTGACCAGTCTGTAGCCAATGAGATAATAGCTATGTGACTGGTCACATGGCTATTTTTATGACGTCACGGAAGGTCCTGTCAGTGCTGGTTATCGGGAGGACGCAGCGATCATCGGAAGGAATAAAGACAGGAGACAGAGTGCAATACGCATCGCGGGCACCGGTAAGTGTTATGGCAATTTTTATTAACTGTATGTGTACATTTATAATGCGTTTTTATGTGTTTGTGATTGCCTCCCATTGTTTCCTATTGGTTCGAGTGGTTCGCCGAACCGAACTCGAACGGGACCTCGGTTCGGCGAACCGAGCTCGAGCCGAACCGCGGCTGGTTCGCTCATCTCTACTCCCCACCTACACACCTGTCAAGAACACCTGTGTATATAATCAAATGCATAATTGCCAATGCATATAAACATTAAAAACATACATAAATATGCATAAAAATAACATTTCATGTAAGATATAATTAATTGTATTGTACTACCATGTCCTGGTGAATATATAATCCTTGTGGTATTTTGGTGCCTAATTTAAAAATCCAGAAAGATTCTCTATTGAGAATCTTTCTTTTAAAGTTTCCTCCCCTGTCAGGTTTTTTATTTTTTCAATGGCTCTAAACCTAAAACCTGATACATCCCCTCTGCGTTGCACCAAAAAATGCTTGGAAACCGCTGAAATACAGCATATATTTGTTTTTCCTGCATTAAACAAATGCCTTATAATGCGGTTTTTCAGCAGCCCAGTAGTATATCCTACATATTGTGTGAGACAATTTATGCAATCAATAAGATAAATAACCCCTTCGCTGATACAATTGATATATCTATATAGTTCATATTGTAACCCTGTAGTGTATGATACAAAGCTGTCACCCCTGGCAATAAAATTACATGCCTTACACTGAAAGTGTCCAAATAAAAAAAAACCTTTGTAGGTAAGTCAGGTGTTGTCTAATTTATTAGCCTGTCACGTTTGGTAGCTGACGCATAGCAGGTTACCCAAAGGGGGGGCTCATTTAGCTACAAACCGTATTAAGTTGGATTTAACCCTAGAACGCATACCTAGGGCCTCGCAAGCCTGCTAGGTTACTTGTTTTCTATTGTAGATGTCTATGGTTGCGGGTTCTAGGGTTAAGAGTAGTAGCAAGTGTCATATTTTGATTTAAGATTGGCAGATATTTTTTAACAATTTGGACTATATTATAATTTTGCGGGCTTTATGTTGTAGAGAACGTAACAGGTGCAACATACCCGTGTTTTTTTTAGAATGTTTATTAACCCTATCTACTTTGTCTTCTAACAATTTACTCATATCCATATTAGCAACATGTACCTGCGCTCTGTCCAAAGTCTATTTTGGTAACCTCTAGCCCACAATCTCTTTCGTACTCTATCTTTTTCATGAAGAAAATTATTATAATTACTACAATTTCTTTTTAGTTTTATAAATTCGCCTTTAGGTATGTTCTTAATGATATATGCCGGATGGCACGATTTGGCATGCAAAATAGAGTTATTACTGTATCAGTAGGTTTTCTATAGGGTCTATTCTCAACAGTTTCTGTTCTAGGATCCCCTATAAGTGTAATATCCAAATAGTTAATATTATATTATATGCAGTGCCAAACAGGAAGCTTCAGAGGGGCGACTCCTCATTTTTTGCTCAATCTGGGTCAACTTCTCCTGCATGCTGGTTAAGGATGTCTGTAGGCTTTAATCAATCTGGACTAAAATCCCTTTCTTATTCAAACTCACCCCAGAAATGTAGCTATCTTCCTTGGTTCGGGACACAGCTTCAGCTAATATCTTCTGGAACGAGAGGGCCGTGTTGTGTGGTTGGTTTGTACCCATTCCGACAAGACTCTCTTAAGGGGCATATTGTAGAGCCCCAGTATAAACAGTTCCTGGAGTATCTGGTCAGAGGAGCCTATGCCACTGACCCCATCTGTTTCATGCTTCTGCACCTCCGTTATCACTTCATGCAACACTGTCCCATACTGGGGGATGCTCTCTCGCTCTTGTTGTAACCTAGAGAAGAATTTAGCCCAAAGGTGCGACATGCTAGCAGTTTCACTCTTACAGGAAATCCATTAACTACCTCAGAGTGCTACTCATTTTTTTCTGGTTGCAGGCAGATATACCTGTGGGCATCTCCCTCAACGGCAGTCAGGGCTGTATCCACTTTTAGGGCTGCGCTGATGTTATAAACCCTCAGAGCGCCTTGCAGCTGGGCCACCCAATTGGACATAGGCATATTATTGTCATCAAATTTAGGCAACACATTTAATAAAGTATTAGAAGGGTCCTTGCAGGGGTTCCACCATTTCCCACAGCATCTCCATAAGCATTAGCAATAACAATACTGCCATTCCTGTCTGCTACCCCCACCTTGGTAACCATACCCTGCTTGCATCGCAACTTGTAGTAGTGACATAGGAACCACCACTATGCAGGATTTAAGTACAAAACTCAAGTCAAGATTACAGAATCAAGGGTAAGTTTATTGACATACATGAATTTAACAATATGCAAGGGAACGGGGGATGTTATACTGGTAACAGTTAAGCTTTGACACACAAAACTCCTAGCTGGAGCATGCAATAGATCTGTAACTCCAACAATTACACAGCTTATTTGTAACCACAAACTCAGCAGATAAAATAGATTAGCCACTACACTGCAATAACAACCTAACTGGCCTTCACTACTATGGCTGTGCGGCTACTGCGCCCAAGCTACAGAGGCCTATATTAAGCCCTACCATGTGCGCACAATGGTACAGAATCACGGTACTGTCGAGACGATACGGGCTCACTCCTGGGAGTTTGATGCTCTGGTCCTCTTGAGTAAGCATTTTCCTTGCAGGGCAGGGAGAAACTCTTCCTTTTCGGAAACCCATCTTCAGGAATGTCCCAGTCCGATACTCACTCGTTGTTCTGCAGGGCTCTCTCATGGTCTGGCTCACAGTATCTCTCGTGGCTGCTACTCACCTTGTCCCAAACCGCCGATCTGAAACAGACACAAACTGGTTTTAAGGAAAAACACAATACATAATTTTTTAGTGCAGCAAGTGCATAGTTCAATCAACATATTTCATTATACATTATAGATAGAGGGATGTCGGTCACCAAAACATCAGTATGCAACAACATTTATGTCGCAATTATGCATACATATATACATGTTCAGTTTACATGAAAATCACATCGAATAATATTAAGCATAAAAAACTCAATTACACATATAATACATGTAAGAAATTGTAAATAGTGACTGTTAACATGCAGAGTTAGAACAACAGTATACATGCTGCTCCCATCTAGTGAACTTTCACGTTGTGGTAACATCCCCTGATGAACCCCAGATAAAGTGGGGGAAACACGTCGGGATTCTTCTGGGAGTTCATTCTCCAGCAAGATAAGTTTACCCTTATTGGGACTTATTTACTTACGGGCCCACAATAAATCTGTTGGTCATTTGGACTAACTAGGACTATCAAATAACTATTCTAGACCTTTGTATATCCCCAAATGGGAGTCTGTGTATAGGTTGTCCCAATTGGGAACCGTATATATGACCAACAACAATATGTTTATTAATAACCCTTATACTGACCATGCACAATGTGTGATTGAACAACTCTGATTTCAGCACAACCTGAACCTTTGGGCTATGGGTCTTTATTTGGCACACTGCTAAATATAGGGTATTTAGGGATAGCCGACGTTGAGTGGGGGCGCCTAAAAGATTATGGTGTAGTAACCTCCGCGGCTAGGAAGGAGTTGGACCAGGGAATTGTAGCCTAGCCCTATTAACTATTATTCTAATAATATCTGAAAAATCAATAAATCAACAGCGGTCTATCCCTCACACCAGATAGATAACCCTATCAGAGCGCATTCACCTCTGCATGGCTTTTGCTGCATGTTCACTGACCGATATACTTATTTTATGACATTATGATATATGGCTTGATTAGATTATTTTAACTTTGGTAATAAAAATTGTGTTTTAGAGAAGTAATTTATTCCTGAATATATTGCAGCATAATCACTTGGATACTATATCTGTCACCTGTAGTGATCCTTCAGGTTCAAAGCACTGGTTTGTTCTAGACTAAAATTCTCTCTGTCTAAAAATATTGATCTATGAAATCATGACTGCTTTCCTGATTAGAAATTCCTCTTAATTTTTTATTTATCCTGCTTTGCTAGTGGAACTTACTTGTATTGTTTAGTTGGAATCTACTGGTTCCATCCAACACCTGGTCAATGCTCATGTTAAAGAGAACCTGTCACCTACTAGTGGTCTGATACGGTCCTGTCTGATGGGCATTGCTGTTCTTGGTCCAGTGCCTCCTCTAGCCTTGCTGTTCTTAGTTTGGCACCTCCTCTCTTCCATCCATCTCTGCCCCCCTTTCTTTGTGTAGATGACTTTGCTTTGTTTTGCTGAGCGCAGAGCAAAGTACTGTAATGCACAGACTTGGGCGTTTTTGACCTTTCCCAATGCCTAACTTCCTATATGCTTCTAATACACTAAGGAGAATAGTGTTCCCCCGTGGTCCCCACATAGCTTTCTCATGAGCCAGATCAGACACCCCCATACTTTGCACTGACGAGGGGCAAGCACCCCGAAACACCGTGTCTGCAAATTGGGATTCTGATCTGGCTTATATATCCTGAGTCATATTGCAAAGGATTGTTAAAAATCCACTTGTGACTTTTAGGATCGCTACTTCCAATAGGTGGCACTGTGCTAGAGTTTGTCTCCTTTACTGGAGAGACAATTTGAATATTTCTTAGAGGGGCGTGGCAGCTATAAGTCCCCTTACTTGGCAGCCAGACTGGCTTGCAAAGTCTCCTTAAGGAGAATAGTGTTCCCCCGTGGTCCCCACATAGCTTTCTCATGAGCCAGATCAGACACCCCCATACTTTGCACTGACGAGGGGTAAGCACCCTGAAACACCATGTCTGCAAATTGGGAATCTGATCTGGCTTATATATCCTGAGTCATATTGCAAAAGATTGTTAAAAATCCACTTGTGACTTTTAGGATCGCTACTTCCAATAGGTGGCGCTGTGCTAGAGTTTGTCTCCTTTACTGGAGAGACAATTTGAATATTTCTTAGAGGGGCGTGGCAGCTATAAGTCCCCTTACATGGCAGCCAGACTGGCTTGCAAAGTCTCCTTAAGGAGAATAGTGTTCCCCCGTGGTCCCCACATCCCCACATAGCTTTCTCATGAGCCAGATCAGACACCCCCATACTTTGCACTGACGAGGGGCAAGCACCCCGAAACACCATGTCTGCAAATTGGGATTCTGATCTGGCTTATATATAGAGTTGAGCGCGGTTCGCGGTTCGAGGTTCTCCAGTTCTAAGCTCGAGTGATTTTGGGGGCTGTTCGAGATCGAACTAGAACTCGAGCTTTTTGCAAAAGCTCGATAGTTCTAGATACGTTCGAGAACGGTTCTAGCAGCAAAAAGCAGGGCTTTTTACAGCTACAGTGTGCAGGAGCCATCACTGGCAGCCTGCCAGAAGCTGGTAACCAAGATAAACATCGGGTATCCAACCAAAGCGCTTTGGTTAGTAACCCGATGTTTATCCTAGTTACGTGCAGGAAGCCCACACTTCCCCGCTCAGCTCGCTCCGCCCCCTCCTGCCCGCGGCATGTATTGTACACACACACACACACACACACACACACTCTGCACACATGGTCCCGCTCGGCTTACCTGCGGTGATGAAGGCCCACCATCCTGACCTCAGCGCTGTCACTGTCCTCCATGGCCGCCGCTTGTCACATCACCTTCTCTCGCTTCCGACCCGAGACTGACTAGCGGTGACGTCACGGGCCTCTCGCGATACTTGGTGTGAAGGCGCCGGTCATTGAACTCAGTGACAGGGGCTGTCAGTGTGCTGGAGATCAGCGCAGATAATGTACCTCGCTGACAGCAGCACTTGTCATCCCCTGCAGTGACCTGGGCTGACCCATTGATGTTAGCTCAGGTCACTGCACTGCTCTCCTAGCCAGTGGGGAACATCCTGCTCTTCATTGACTGGGACAGTGTGGATCGTCATGGCAACCCCTTGGATTACACCAGACCTGGATTTGTTTTTCATTCTAATAAATTGGTTAAAGAGGGAATGTTTTGGGGAGTGTTTTTTCAAATAAAAATGTGGTTGTCGTCTATTTTTTTTTTATTACTGACTGGGTTGGTGATATCGGGTATCTGATAGACGCCTGACCTCACCAACCCCAGGGCTTGATGCCAGGTGACATTACACATCTGGTATTAACCCCATATATTACCCCGTTTGCCACCGCACCAGGGCGCGGGATGAGCTGGGGCGAAGCACCAGGATTGGCGCATCTAATGGATGCGCTACTTCTGGGGCGGCTGCGGCCTGCTATTTTTAGGCTGGGGAGAGTCCAATAACCATGGACCTCCCTAGTCTGAGAATATCAGGCCACAGCTGTCTGCTTTACCTTGGCTGGTGATGAAATTTTGGGGGACCCCTACGTGTTTTTTTTTTTAATTATTTATTTAATTTAAAATAACAGCGTGGGGTGCCCTCAGTTTTGGATTACCAGCCAAGGTGAGGTTGCCAGCTGTGGTCTGCAGGCTGCAGCCGTCTGCTTTACCCTAGCTGGCTGCAAAACTAGGGGGAACCCTACGTCATTTTTTTTTTCATTTTTTTGGCTAAATACAAAGCTAAGCACCCCTTAGTGCCACATGAAAGGCACCAAAGGGTGCTCCACTTTTTCTCCACTTTTTCTCCACTTCTCCACTTTTTCTCCACTTTTTCTCCACTTTTTCTCCATTTTTTTCTCCACTTTTTCTCCACTTTTTCTCCACTTATTCTCCACTTTTTCTCCACTTTTTCTCCACTTTTTCTCCATTTTTTTCTCCATTTTTTTCACCACTTTTTCTCCACTTTTTCTCCACTTATTCTCCACTTATTCTCCAATTTTTCTCCACTTTTTCTCCACTTATTCTCCACTTATTCTTCACTTATTCTCCACTTTTTCTCCACTTTTTCTCCACTTTTTCTCCACTTATTCTCCACTTATTCTCCACTTTTTCTCCATGTTTTGTCCACTTTTTCTCCATTTTTTTCTCCATTTTTTTCTCCACTTTTTCTCCACTTTTTCTCCACTTTTTCTCCATTTTTTTCTCCATTTTTTCTCCACTTATTCTTCACTTTTTCTCCACTTTTTCTCCACTTTTTCTCCACTTTTTCTCCATTTTTTTCTCCACTTATTCTCCACTTTTTCTCCACTTATTCTCCACTTATTCTCCACTTTTTCTCCACTTTTTCTCCACTTTTTGTCCACTTTTTCTCCATTTTTTTCTCCATTTTTTTCTCCACTTTTTCTCCACTTTTTCTCCACTTTTTCTCCATTTTTTCTCCACTTTTTCTCCACTTTTTCTCCACTTTTTCTCCACTTTTTCTCCTCTTATTCTCCACTTTTTCTCCACTTTTTCTCCACTTTTTCTCCTTTTTTTTCTCCATTTTTCTCTCCACTTTTTCTCCACTTTTTCTCCGCTTTTTCTCCGCTTTTTCTCCACTTATTCTCCACTTTTTCTCCACTTCGTACCAGAGCTGTCTAAGTCTACTCTGACCCCATATTTGTCATTACTATATTGTCCTTGTACTGTATTATGACATTTGTATCATGTGTTTCATTTCTTGCTGTGTTGCAATTTTTTTGCTGCATCCCAATTGTACCTCTACATTGTTTGAGTTTATGTTATTGTTCTCTCACTCTTATATGATACTGATTATTGTCATTTTTCATGATTACATGCAGATAAGTCCAATCTGACGAAGGCTCAGGCCGAAACGTCATTTGTAACTTGTTTTGGACAAAAACATATATCCTTATGAAAAAAATTTTTTTCTTAATACGGACCAATAAAGAGTGATTTTGCATTACTATCCGTTGTGACTTACTGACTTAGTCTGGGAGATTTAGAGTGCCGAGGTTACTCACTAATTTTATCTATTATTACCTCTGAGCACCTATATACCAGTGAGCAGAGCTTCCTCTACAGTAGTTCTCCTGATTAGGCATGCCCTTACCTCATGAGCAGGGCATTGCAGCTTTGGTAGCAACCATTATGACATGGACTCTGCTGCTGTGGACCAGAGAAGAGTGAGTGCAGATTCATTGCACCCACACTCCTCACATGAAGGGTCCGCACTCCTAGAAAATGGGGGATACATTCCCTGAGTGTCTCCCCCCCATATTCTAGATGGTCCAGAGTCGTCGTGGGACCCCTTTATTTTTTTTCTTACAATAAATTGGTGAAAGAGGAAATGTTTTGGGGTCTGTTTTTTCAAATAAATTTCTTTTGTCGATTTTTTTTTTTTGTTAGTACTGACAGTTTATGATGTTGAGTATCTAATAGACGCCATGACATCACAAACTGCTGGGCTTGATCTCAGGTTACTTTACAGCTAGTATCAACCCGATTTATTACCCCGTTTGCCACTGCACCAGGGCACGGGATGAGCTGGGGTGAAGCGCCAGGATTGGCGCATCTAGTGGATGCGCCACGTCTGGGGTGCCTGCGGCCTGCTATTTTTAGGCTGTGAAGGCCCAATAACTATGGACCTTCCCACCCTGAGAATACCAGACCACAGCTGTCCGCTTTACCTTGGCTGGTGATCCAATTTGGGGGGGACCCTACTTTTATTGTGTAATTATTAATATTTATAAAATAATTATAAAAAAGAGCCTGAGGGGACCTCCACATTGGATCCACAACCACGGTAAAGCTGCCAGCTGTGGTTTTCAGGCTACAGCTGTCTGCTTTACCCTAGCTGGCTATCAAAAATGGGGGGACCCAACGTCATTTTTTTTTTAACTATTTTTTAAATAGAAAAAATTAATGGGCTTCCCTGTATTTTGATTGCCAACCAAGGTAACGGCAGGCAGATGGGGGTGGCAACCCATAGCTGTCTGCTTTATCTGCGCTGAGAATCAAAAATACCGCGGAGCGCTACGTCATTTTTTTAAAGATTTATTTTTACAGCACTGTGATGTCCAGCAATCAAAATACAGGGAAGCCCATTTTATTTTTAGTTATTTAAATAAATAATTAAAAAAATATATATGGGCTCCCGCTGCATTTTTTGTATTGCTAGCTAAGGGTAATCCAAGCAGCTACTGGCTGCTAACCCCCACTGCTTGGTGTTACCTTCACTGGCAATGGAAAATCCAGGGAAGCATTTTTTATTTTTTTTGCCAAAAAACTACAAAAAAAGGACGTGAGCTTCGCCATATTTTTGTATGCTAGCCAGGTATAGCAGGCAGGTGCTGGAAGAGTTGGATACAGCGCCAGAAGATGGCGCTTCTATGAAAATACCATTTTCTGAGGCGGCTGCAGACTGCAATTCGCAGCAGTGGGGCCCAGAAAGCTCAGGCCAACCTGTGCTGCGGATTCCAATACCCAGCTGCCTAGTTGTACCTGGCTGGACACAAAAATGGGGCGAAGCCTACGTCATTTGTTTTCTAATTATTTCATGAAATTCATGAAATAATAAAAAAAGGGCTTCCCTTTATTTTTGGTTCCCAGCCGGGTACAAATAGGCAACTGGGTGTTGGGGGCAGCCGTACCTGCCTGCTGTACCTGGCTAGCATACAAAAATATGGCGAAGCCCACATAATTTTTTCAGGGGGCAAAAAACTTCTGCATACAGTCCTGGATGGAGTATGCTGAGCCTTGTAGTTCTGCAGCTGCTGTCTGTCTGTATGGAGAAGAGCAGACAGCAGCTGCAGAACTACAAGGCTCAGCATACTCCATCCAGGACTGTATGCAGAATTTTTTTGCCCACCAAAAAAATGACGTGGGCTTCGCCATATTTTTGTATGCTAGCCAGGTACAGCAGGCAGCCACGGGCTGCCTCCAACCCCCAGTTGCCTATTTGTACCCGGCTGGGAACCAAAAATATAGGGAAGCCCGTTTTGTTTTTAATTATTTCACTTTTTTCATGAAATAATTAAAAAACAAATGACGTGGGCTTCGCCTCATTTTTGTGTCCAGCCAGGTACAACTAGGTAGCTGGGGATTGGAATCCGCAGCACAGGTTAGCCCGAGGTTTCTGGGCACCTCTGCTGCGGATTTCAGTCCGCAGCCGTCCCAGAAAATGGCGCTCTCATAGAAGCGCCATCATCTGGCGCTGTATCCAACTCTTCCAACAGCCCTGGAGCCGGGTGGCTTGTTGGGTAATCATGAGTTAATACTGGCTTTCTTTTACTAGCCAGTATTAAGCCAGAGATTCTTAATGTCAGGCACGTTTGACCCGGCCATCAAGAATCTCCAATAAAGGGTTAAAAAAAACACCACACAGAGAAAAAATACTTTAATAGAAATAAATGCACAGACACATTAGAGACTCCATCTTTATTACCCCCTGTCAGCCCTCCACGATCCTGCTCTTCTGTCTTCTTTCTTTCTAGTGTAGTAGTAGTGACGATTGTAGTGAGGATGAGGTGCACCAGCTCATCACTTGGGGCTGGGGAACCTCATCCTCACTACAATCCTCACTACAATCGGGAAGCAGCATACAGCCTTCACTCCGTGAGTGATCAGTGCTGGCTGTCAGCGGTAACAGCGGTAACGCTGACAGACGCGTTACCATAGCAACGGTGCTCTCGGAGCCGCGGTTAGCGGTGACGTCACCGCTAACTGCGTTGCTATGGCAACGGTGATCTCCGTTGATGACCGGCTGTGTCAGCCGGTCCCTAACGGAACGGGGAGTCGACCGTGTGCTAGAGCATGTCACCGGTACACGGCGATACACATATGTGCATCGTGTACCGGAGAGATGCACTCGCAGGTCCTACATGACGCGTCATAGTCATGTGACCAGTCTGTAGCCAATGAGATAATAGCCACATGGCTATTTTGACGTCACGATAGGTCCTGCATCTCTGCTGGCAGTGCCGTCACCGGGAGGATTCAGCGATCATCGGATGGAATAGCGGCAGGAGTCAGAGTGCAGAAGGGATCGCGAGGACCGGTAAGTGTTATGGCAATGTTTATTAACTGTTTGTGTACATTTATAATGCATTTTTATGTGTTTGTGATTGCCTCCCATTATAGCCTATTGGTTCGAGTTCGGTTCGTCGAACGTTCGACGAACCAAACTCGAACGGGACCCCCGTTCGGCGAACCAACCTCGAGCCGAACCGCGACCGGTTCGCTCATCTCTACTTATATATCCTGAGTCATATTGCAAAGGATTGTTAAAAATCCACTTGTGACTTTTAGGATCGCTACTTCCAATAGGTGGCGCTGTGCTAGAGTTTGTCTCCTTTACTGGAGAGACAATTCTAATACACTATAATTTTCATTAAAGCAGAAGTAGTTGTAGTCCTGAATTAATTAAAACATCTTTCTTTCTTTAGTCAATAATTAAAATAACATCAGTAGAGCATGCTAGTCCTGTTGACTCTGTTTAGAGTTGAAAAGCGTCAACAAGACTATCATGCTCTACAGATGTTATTTTAATTTAATTATGGAATAAAGAAAGAAAGCGGTTTTCATTCACTCAGGACTCCAACTAATTCTACTTTACTGAAATTGATGTGTTTACCCAGCCAAAGGGTGCTGCAGGGCCTGGATTGCAATGGGTCTATATAATGACACATGAGCAGGGCTTTATATTTATATATTCTAATACACTATAGCTTCTACAGTAACTTGCGCTAAACTAAATGACTCTAAAGCTGAAAGATCTGGATAAGATCTGTGTAGAGGAATGGGCCCAAATCCCTGCTACAGTGTGTGCACACTTGGTCAAGAACTACAGGAAATGTCTGACCTTTGTAAATGCAAACAAATGTTTTTATACCAAATATTAAGTCCTGTTTTTCTATTGTATGAAATACATGGGTTCAAATAATGGTGCCCGGAGGTGGCATGTGCGCAAATGGAGCTCTTGACTCAAGATCTCATCTGTGCATGTGCAACCTTTGGCCCATTGATCTTCCAGAAGCGGACTTAAGGAAAATGGTGCTTGGAGGTGGCACATGCGCAGATGAGATCTTGGCTTGACATTGAGCCAATAGCTCAATCGACGTATGCGCTAACTCTGGGCGCCATTTATTTGGAGCCTGCACCGCTGACAGTTTCTCAAAGTTGCCTACCTCACAGCATCTGGGACACCCGCTGCCTGCACCGCCCACACTGCCAGCAACGCTTGCAGCATCGACCTGATCCACCACCACCCCTGCACCCTATAACCCCTTTCCACCACTGCTGCCATACCCCCAGAATTTAAGACAGACCCCTTTTTTTCCCTCTAAATTTGGAGTGTGTCTTATAATCCGTGGCATCTTATAATCTGAAAAATACGATATTTATTTTCCTCACTGTAAGAGTGGTATTATCAGAGAATACAATATATTTTAATCAGTTGTGTGGAAGGGAGAAGGAAAAAGGTTAACCCCCGCTGCCATGTGGGATTAGAAGATGATCACTCAAAGATAAAATTGTGATTAATTGTTTAACATGTTTCAGAGAATTGAAACGCCTTCTTCAGGAACCAAAATCACTGATGCATATTTGGTTCCTGAGGAAGAAGTTTTAATACTCTAAAACGTGTTGAACAATAAATCACAATTTTATCTTCAAGTGATCATTTTCTTATCCCACAGGGCAGCGCTGTTAACCCTTTTCCTTCTCCCTTCCATACAACTGATTCATCTACAGGATCTGCAGAAGCCATTGTGGTCTTGATTTCTGACTCTTACAGTAGTTGTGACTCACACAACTACTTCAGGTGAGTGATTCCCTGTAATCATTTTATTCTAGTACCACCAGAATAAAACCCTATTTGCACCTTTTTGTCTCTTCCAGCAATTTTAAATATATATTTTAATGTAGCAGCAGCAAGGTCTGCAAGGCTAGAATCCCTGTCTACATGCTTCTAATTAACTATCCCTTCTCCAGCAGCTGGCCCTACACTAAATGCAATTAAGAGCAATATTATTAGAGAATAATATTGATTTTAATATGTAACAAAAGCAAGGTCTGTAAGGCTAGAATCCCTGATTTCAGACCTCAAATTCACTCCCTTCTCCAGCAGCCTATACTAAATGCAGATTCGAGTGGTATTATTATAGAATAGAGTAGATTTCTAACAAAGCAGCAGTAAGGTCTTAAAGGCAAGAATTCCTGCCTACATGTCTCTAATACACTATCCCTACTACCAAAGCTAAACCAACACTAATTGCAGACTAACAGTGGTATTATTAAAGAACAGAAGCTATTTAAATTAGCCCTGAAAATGACTGTTTTTTTCTACTTAGCAGCAGCAAGCTCTGTAAGGCAAACATTTCTACCTACATGCCTCAATTACATTATCCCTACTCCAGAAGCTAACTCTACACTAATTACAAACTAAGAGCAATATTATTAAAGAATAAGCCCTATTTCAATTATCCTTGAAAATGACTGTTGGTTTTATGTTGCACCAGTAGGTACTTTGACACTGTAAGACACTGTCCCTTCTCTAACAGAAACTCTCTCTACTATTTCCGGGAACAGTGTGCCGAGCATGGCATTATCAGGTCTTGTATTGTCCCAATGACACTATGTGCCCAGTCAGTCACAGTAATGCCAGTAGCCAACATGGCTCTAGCATTACAGTGATTGGCAGGCAATCCCTACATGTTCAGTGGCCTAAAAAAAGTCACAAAACATGCAGGGCAGGGATTCAAGCATGGCTCCTGAGTAGCAGGATACTAGTATCTCAAGCACCCAATACTCAATCGAGTACCGAGCAGTGCCAAGAATGTTTGTCCATCACTATTTTTCAACTGTGTTTTTTCTTATGTAATTTTTATGTCTAATTTCCTAATATCATCTTCTTTAACTCATGGAGTTTAGCAAATTTCACAAACATATTTCAGTAGAAAATGATCTATGCCCAACAAATTAAAAAGATAAAACTTTCTGCAAAACTGAGTTGTTTACAACAAAATAGTAATTGGGTTCTATGAAATTTAGTATTGAACATTATCGATAATGAGATTTGCATTCCTGCTGTGTTTGTGTTCCTCTCTGGTGAAATGACCTTCAGAGGATTTTTTTCATACACATACATGTCTGTGGTTTGATCTGTTAAAATCTTTTCACAGCAAAAAAAAGTTCATAGTCTGCAGTTGGAAGGTAGAAAGATAACAAAAATCATTCTATTGCATGAATCTTTTTTTATGTTCCTTAGTCTTGGTGAAACAATACTAAATCATTTAGTTTTAGAAAACAGATTAAAACTTTTATATATCAAAGTATGCATCATAGATTAAAAGCTAAAAGTGAAAAGGCAGAGTCTTATAAAATCCTATTCCAACATGGTTTACATTATAAGAAGATGCACCTTTGATGAGAATTCTTAAACAATTCTTTAGATATTAAAAGAATAGTATGTGTTTGAAATTTGACAGATTTATGTCTCCACATAAATCTCCTAGGATGGTTCTGATTCTTTTATTAGTATCCTAAAATGAGACTTCCACATAAGGAACCTCATTCTTACTCCCAGATGTGCAAGTATCTGAACACTTTTACTGATGGATCAAAGAAGATGTCTTCTTCATTGCCACCTTCTTGGCCAACAGTTTTGAGTAAAGGCCGCTTTACACGTGGCAATTTATCGTGCGATCGCATTTTTGATCGCACCCACACCCATCGTTTGTGCAACACGGGCAATTTGTTTCCCGTGTCGCACAAAGTCGGTAACCCCGTCACACGTACTTACCTCCTGAACGACGTCGCTGTGGGCGGTGAGCATCCTCTTCCTGAAGGGGGAGGGATGTTCGGCGTCACAGCGACGTCACTCAGCGGCCGCCCAATAGAAGCGGGGGGACGGAGATGAGCGAGACGTAATATCCCGCCCACCTCCTTCCTTCCACATTGCCGGCGGGACGCATGTAAGCTGCAGTTCATCGTTCCCGGGGTGTCACACGGAGCGATGTGTGCTGACTCGGGAACAATGAACAACCGGAGCTCAGAAGGACGTTCGATTTTTAGAAAATGAGCGACGTGTCAATGAGCAACGATAAGGTGAGTATTTTTGCTCGTTCACAGTCGCTCGTAGCTGTCACACGCTATGATATGTCAAACGATGCCGGATGTGCGTCACTAAAGACGTGACCCCCAACAACATATCGTTTGATATATTGTATTGTGTAACGGGCCCTGTAGTTATTCTAAAATACTTTGCAGGCACAGTGTAATAGTATATTCAGCAGAGATACAGTTTTATACCACCTTTACCACAAACTAAAAAAGTCATCCTGGGATTTTTAATGAGACAATTTTCAAAGAGTTTATATATAGACTATATTTATAACTTTGGACTTAAAAACACCCTCTTTTTGCTTTAATGGATGTTTTCTAATTTACTGTATATGCTTTAGTTCATATCATATAAAATAACATCTTTTAATCATGCCATATGTTTACCTTTTTATGTTTTGGGCAAATTCTTTGTAAAGCACTTGATTTGCATTGACATCATTTCCATACATGGATGTCAAAGTGTCTATAAATAAATAATAATCTGTTGTATGTAGCTTTGCCAAAATAATTTTAATAGAGAAATGTGTAAGTTGTTGTTTTATTCGTTTGTTTGTTATTTTTAAAACTTTCCGTTTGGTGAAGGGATGACTTTGAAAAACACAAACCTAAAGAAACGAGTTTTATACTCAGCTGTATTTTTTCATAGATTACAAGTGTATATAAATGTGTGTTTATTTTTTTCATTTTTCCTTGAATCCTACTACTTAGGTTAATACCTTCACCCCGGGTGATTTTCCGTTTTTTCACTTTTGATTTTTAGCTCCCCTTCTTCCGAGAGCCGTAACTTTTTTATTTTTCTGTCAATCATGCCATATGAGGGCTTGTTTTTTGGGGGACGCACAATTTGCGTCCTTTTCTGTAGCGTTCTCATTTTTCAGGATGTGGAGTTTAGTGATGGCTTATTTGTTGCGTCTTGAGCTGTCATTTTTAATGGAACCATTTTTGTGCAGATGCTACATTTTGATCACCTGCTATTACATTTTGTGCAAAATTTACGACAACCAAAAAACGTAATTTTGTCCTTTGCAATTTTTTTGCCACTACGCCGTTTACCGATCAGATTAATTGATTTTATATTTTGATAGATTGGGCATTTCTGAACACTTTGATACCAAATATGTGTATATTTTATAATTTTTTAACCCTTTAATTTTCAATGGGGCGAATGGTGGTGATTTGAACTTTTAGGTTTTTTTATTCTTTTTACTTTTTTAAAACTTTTTTTACTTTTTTAATTTATTTTACTAGTCTCCCTAGGGGGTTATAAGGATCAGCAGTCTGATCGCTTATTCATTTATGTTGATCAGAGCAGCATTTTTCTGATTAGCATAAATACCGCGTTCCTGTGAAAGCTGCTGCTCTACCAGCTCTTGACAACACAATCTAAGGGGTTAACAGGCACGGGTGGATCGGGAAGCCACCTGCACCTGTTAGCCGCACATGTCTGCTGTACAAATCAGCAAAAATGTGCAGGACTCACTGCCAGCTCACCGCAGCAGCAGGTAATGATTATACCGATATGAGCCGTGACATATCCAATACGTCCAACATCAGTAAAAGGTTTAAGCCATTCAAAATTATAATACCTGCTGCATTATCAGTGTCTCGCAAAAAAACTGCATTTTACAACATGCTTTGCGATTTTCAAACTTTCTGTTATTGACCTTTAAACCAAAGGTTTATGTCATACAAAATCTAATATATGAAGCTGAATGTGTGCGTGTGTGTGTATATGTATGTATGTCCGGGATTGGCATCTGCACCGTCGCAGCTACAGCCACAAACTTTTACACACTCACATGTCTGGACACCGAGAGCGTCATAGGCAATGTTGTGAGGCAAAATTTTAACCCCGCACGTTCCAATTTGCCAATCAATTTTGCCCCCATCTACATAATGTGGAAAAAGTGAAACGAAAAGTGTATCCGCACCATTTCATTTACAATCACGAAATTTTGCACAGACACCTCATGTGACCCAGGGAACATTGTAGACTATGTTTTGACAGGAAAATGTAACCCCGCGCTTTACAGTTACTCTCCATAAAACATGCCTCCATTAAAGTAAATGGAGCCTGGAACTACAGGTTATTAGTAGGAGCTGTGATTGGTTGCTATAGGAACAAAAGACATTCAAAGTATAAGAAGCTTATATGTGAGGTAATAAGATGTCGATGGGGAGACGGATAGAGAGACAGACAGAGAGACAGACAGAGAGACAGACAGGGAAAGAGACAGAGAGAGACAGACGGGGAAAGAGACAGACAGAGACAAACGGTGAAAGAGACAGACGGTGAAAGAGACAGACATAAACAGATGGGGAAAAAGACAGACAGAGACAGACCTGAAAAGAGACAGCCCTGGAAAGAGACAGACAGAGATAGACCTGGAAAGAGACTGACCTGGAAAGAGACTGACCTGGAAAGAGACAGACGGAGCACATTACTTGGCCAATTTAGTTAAATCTGTGTGAAATATCTGTGGTGTTGAAATATATGTTGTGAAATGCTTCTATTAGCTTAGTTTTTGCCTTTTAATAATTACATTTCTATCTATTTGTTTTGTGGTTTTTGTGTGCAGAATAAATTTTTGTTAATACATTCTATTCTGTTAACAACAGTTATTAACCCGGGCGAAGTCGGGTAGTACAGCTAGTAGATGATAAACACCATTTACCACAAGTCTACTTTACAGCATCACATTTCAAGTGAGGGGTCTATATGACAGAAATACCCAAAGTGACACTTTTCTAAAATATGCACCCCTCAAAGCACTCAAACAAGCATTCATTTGGCTTATTTACCCTTTAGGTGCTTGACAGGAATTAAAAAGTTGTGGAAGGAAAAAATGAAACTTTTTCTTTTTCCCACATAGATGTTGCTTTAGCCCCAAATTTTGCATTTTCACAATGATAACAGAAGAACATACACCACACAATTTGTTGTGCAATTTGACCTGACTGCTCTGGTAAGCCATATGAAGGGAAGGAGTGCCATTTGACTTTTGGAATGGAAAATCGGCTGAAATCGACAGTGAATGCCATGTTGCTTTTGCGGAGCCCCTGATCGTTGAACCCCCCCTCCCCAAAGTGACCCTATTTTGGAAACTAGACCCTTCAATAAATAAATTTAAATGTGTGGTAAGCATCTTGAACTCCAAGGCTCTTCACAGGATTTTTTAACATTGAGCTGTGGAATTAAAAATTCACATTTTCCCTACAAAAATGTTTGCATTAGCACCCATTTTTTATTTACACCATACAATTTGTTGTGAAATTTCTTTTGACTGCACCAATACCTCATATGTAATGGAAAACTACTGTTTGTGTGCATGGCAAGACTCAGAAGGGAAGGAACTCCATTTGACTTTTGGAACGGAAAATTGTCTGGAATTGATAGCTAATGCCATGTTGCACTTGCAGAGCCCCTGCTGTTCCTAAACAGTGTAAATTTCATACAAATTTACCCCATTTTGGTATGCAGACAACCCAAGGATTTTATCTAGATGTGTGTTGAGCATATTGAACACCCAGGATTCTATAATGTTGAGCTGACAAAATAAAAAGTCACATTTTCCCCACTAAATTGTTGCTTTAGCCCCCAATTTTTTTCATAAGGTTAACAAGAGAAAACACACTCTACATTGTGTTGTGCAACTTCTCCTGAGTATGCCAATACCCCATACATGATAGAAAACTACTGTTTGGGTCCACGGTAGACCTAGAAACAGAAGGACCGCTATTCAAGCACAGATTTGGCAAGAATAGACCACTGCAGGAGCCATGTCGCTTTGAAGAGCCGCTATGCTGCCAAAACACCAGAAACCACACACATGTTGCAACACCATTTTGGAAAGTACACCTCTTACGGTATTTGTATAGGGTTGTAGTAAGCATTTTAAACCCATAGATCATTCACAGAATTGTGTAACATTAAGCTGCGGAAAAAAAAAATTGAACTTTTTCCATAAAAATTTGTTAGAAACTACTTTTCAAGTACAATGCAAAGCTCAAAATGTAATGAGTGCCATATTGAAATGCAGATTTTGCTGAAATGGTCATGTCATATTGGTAGAGCGACTAAGGTGCCAGAACATCAGAACCCTCTATAAGTGACCACATTTTACAAACTGCACCCCTCAGTGAATTCATCTAGTGAAGCAGTGAGCATATTGATACCACAGGTTTGTCAAATAATTTTATACCATTCTATGGTGAAGAGCTAATAATTGCATTTTTATCACTAAAAACCAAATTTTATATTTTCACAAGAGGAAATGGATAAAGAAGGCCTTTTAGTTTGTTACACAATTTATCCTAAAATGTGGAAATACCCCTTATAAGGCTGTACAGTACTGGGCTCGATAAGGATGGAGATCTATTTGACTTTGTGGCTTCGATTTTTGTAGAACCGTTTGCAGACTCCATTTGCAGAGGCCCTATGCCCAACAGTGGAAATCTCACTCAAGTTACCCCTTATTAAAATTTTCGCCCCTCTGTGATTTCATCTACGGGTATAGTGACTATTTTTATGCTATGGATGTTTTACAGATATGAAAGGGAAAATTGCAAATAACCCATTGTAGTCCCCAATACATTGTACTGCCCAATATATTGTGTCCAACTTGTGCTTCTGGAACCAAGCATCCGTAAAATAAGTGGACTCCCATCACCACATTGATGTCAAACATGGGGATGCTCATTCTGTTTTAGGCACATTATACAGCTCAGAAAGGAGGGGTCACTTGGATTTAGGAGCACAGATTTAGCTTGGTGGGGGCCATGTCACTTTTCCAGAGTCTTTGCTTTACCAGTAAGGCTATGTGCGCACGTTGCGTAAATTCATGCAGTTACGCTGCGCTTTGCAGCGCAGCGTAACTGCATGCGTCCTGCGTCCCCTGCACAGTCTATGGAGATTGTGCAGGGGCCGTGCGCACGTGGCGTCTCAGAGCGCAGCGCTTTGGCTACTGCCGAAGCGCTGCGCAAAAAGAAGTGACATGTCACTTCTTCCGTGCGCTTTGCCGGCAGCTCCTGCTCTGTCTATGGCAGGAGCTGCAGGCAGAGCGCACGTTCTCGCCGGCACCATGCGCTTCAGAATGGAGCTTTTCAGCTGCGCTCTGAAGCGCACCTTTTACGGTGCTGGGCTAGTACGCAACGTGCGCACATACCCTAATACTTACATCCCCTATATTTCTGTTAACAGATGACAATCCCAAGTGTGGACTTGTTTTTCTGTGGGTTGAGTTGAAGCTTATATTTGTTGCATTTTGGGGTACAGAACATTTTGGATCAGTTTAAATGTATCCAGAGCAATTATATCGGGATTTCCATGTAAATATCTAATTCATATGTGATTCAGATGACGCCCCTGTTGGATCTATTCCCTAATGAGGCCAACAGAGTTACTACAGACTCCATTTGGTATGTATTTAGTGGTGTCCAGCTTTTCAGAGTTGCACAAATTCCAGGCCGTCAGCACTTCTGTGGACAACTAACCATAGGCCAGGCAGAATCCACAGTGACTCCCTTTGCTTCATTATAGCGTATCATTTTTCAGGGGTTCTGTCTAATTCACATATTTCAGAGATATACACAGAAACCCTGGTATAAGTGTTGCGGGCGGGAACCGCTGCCGCTTCGGGGGCTGCTCGGATCCGGGTTACTGCTGTGGCTCGAGTGGTGACCGGACCCAGGCTCGCATGGCCGTCTGTCCTCACAACCGTCATGAAGGGGGATATTTACAGGGGAGTTGTTGTCTCTGTGACGCCACCCGTGGGTTGCGGTGAGGGATGGTGGCACCACCGCTGCCTGGTGATGGGGTGCTCGGGGCTGATGGAGCGGGGCAGCAAGATGGAATCCCCTCCACGGGTAGGGGAGGTGTAGTCCCAGGGCCTGTGAATGGAACGCGGGAGTGATGGCTGTTGGAGGTGGCGCACCGGGCTGGACTAGGGAAAAATGGTGTACTCACAGTTCAGCAATTTCACACAAGTCCAGTAGTAAACCAAGTTGCCAGTGGCCGGCTGCCTTAGGAGGGTGCATTTGGGTCCCACACCCAGGTTAATGAACAGGTATCCCTTCTTCCTGCACTTTGTGTTTGTCTTTCCTTTTGCACGACTTTGCATGGAACGGAGAAGTCCACTCCCGGTTCTGTATGTGTTGGGAGCTGTGGCCCGCGAAAGCAGACCCTTGGGATTTCAGTGGGTTCTGACGGACACCCTATCCCCCGTGTTGGCCTTCCGTTTTGCTCTATGTGGGCAGTTAATGGGACAAGGTCTGGAACCTTGTCCCCGGCTGGTTAATTGGAGAGGGGCTTGCAATCTTCCTTGCCCTAGGGTCCAGGCACCCCGACTGTGCACGGCCTCTGGACTGGATTCCCGCTGTCGGCACCGGCGGGCTACTTTAGGTCTCCCGCCACCGGATCTCCATCGCCTGTGGCCCTGTTCACTGTCTGCCACCTAGCCGGGTAGTCCAAAGGCTACTACCCCTGACTACACTGCACACTTCGCTCCTTTCACTTTAACTGTTCAGACTGCTCTCAAACAACTACTGATGTGTTGCCGCCCCTGACACCTCAGGACCCCTAGGTGGGCGTTCTCATCCATCTGATCCCGTCCACTGGTATGCCCTTATTATCATGAGGGGGTGGCTAGGGTTTTATGGCTGTATGTTATGCCTAAGTGTAGGTTTTGGTGGTAACAAGGAGGATGTACTCTTTTGTGACTACCTGGTTTTGCCAGGGCATCACCCCCCCCCTTGGTTGAATGCAGCCCGTCCGCGGGCTGTCTGGCCACTGACATTTATTTTGCAGCAACTGGGAATAGAAAAGGTAACAAAAGTACATCAAACATTGTAAAAACATTTCATCCCTTACGAGAGGCACATGACTTGAACGTTGCAGTAACCAAAAACATGCATCTACTTTTCCCCTTTTCACCCGCCACCCAAAACACCTGAACCCACCCTCGGTGGCACCGCTAATCCCAAGTGCACCCCGTTCCGGGTTCCTGGGGGCATTTGCAATGTTCGGGTAAGGTCCCTCACCCGCCAGTCCACCCCAAGAGTTCCATAGTCCGGGAACCCTTGGCCTGGAGGTTAGCCACCGGTTTTGTTAGTGACTGGGCCTTGGTCGACTCTACCGCAGGCCCTTCCTCCAACCAACCTCTCCAGAGACTTTGCAGTCCTGGTGGTGAGGCAACAAAAAAGTAGATGGGGTTATTTACAAGACCCCAGAAAGTTTTTGGGGCGGCTTTGCCAGTCCAAAAGCCATGGTCCATGTTTAGCTTTAACTTAAAACAAGGGGTTAAACATTTGGTTAACTGAAGGAGGGGTAGCCGGAAGCCGCTACCTACTCCTTATTCTATCACGCAATCAGGGATGGGAGCGGAGGCTGGCACTATCTTCCTCACTACTAGGGTATACTGATCACCTTCCCAGGTGTACTGGCCCGACTCCCCACACCGGTAGCAACATATATTTATTACTTCTGATCCAACACTTCGGTTAAGGTACTCTTTCTTCCGGTGGGCTTGGGCAGCCACATCTGCTCTTTTCTTTCCCTGTATGGCAACCCCCCTGTAGGATTGGCATCCCTTCCACTCCCAGCCCGGGGCACAAATCCCGTGCTCCCCTTCCCGCTCAGGAACTAGGCCCTCTGAGGTGCCCTTGACGCCAGCGACGACCGGACACTCTCTCTGCCGTGGGCCCCATCACTCAGTGGCCTGCTCCTCCTCTCTGCAGGTACACCCCGGCTGCTCCACAGCCGGAGCGGGGTACTTGGGAGCGGGTGGTGCTGCAGTTGGGGTAGGTTTCCGGTCGGGGGCCGCATCTGCTGCGGCTGGGCGGACTGCCGGAGCCGTCGTCATCTCTGTAATATGTAAAAAGGCATTTTGCATTTTATGGAGCAATTCACATAAATCAAATTACAAATTGTCTAAATTAGAGGGGTCATTTACGTTTCATAAAATTCAACTTGAATTCAATTCACATCAAATTGATTTGATGATCTTAACTAGCTATTAATAAATAGAGTATTTAAGGGAATCTGTCATAAGGTTTTTGCTACCTCATCTGAGAGCAGGATAATGTAGAGACAGAGACCCTGATTCCAGAAATGTTTCACTTTCTGAGCTGTTTGCTGTCAATTTTATTAATTTATGTTTTCTCTGTTGAAGATCTAGCAGTTATACAGAGATCATGAATATACTGGACTACATGGCAGCAGACCAAGTAGTTCTTCAATCTACTGTTGATTAAATAGTGATTCTTATTAAAACTACAGTGAGATATAAGAAATCCCGGTGCACCACTTGCTCCACGCGTTGCCGTATTTTCCGCAAATTCAGTCCCAAAAAGGCATGGATGAGATCCGGGTGCAGGCTCGGTACACAGACCACGAATAATCCAAAGGAGAAGGAGAGTCGCACTCCATGAAGATCTCAATGTTTTTCCATCTTTATTTTATGAAGACATACAGGTAAAGGCGGTGGGGAGGGTGTGAGACAAGCCATACAACGCCGGACGACGGCATGCCATTTCGCTAATGCTTAGCTTCCACGGGTCCAGTGCAAATTGCTATGCAGTACCGCCCTCTTAAAACAGATGGTACGGGTACTACGTCAGCAAGTGATTAAAATGCAAAAATGAAGGTATACAATTAATTGCTGCAGCAAAACAGGGGAATTCTCTGGGAATGTTAATATACAACAATCCATTTTAAGATAATGTAACATACGTATCTCCTTTTTAGGGGGTATAACATATACAAACATCTTAAATATCAATATGTCATTTAGAAACAGATCGAAATCATATAATATGCAGGAATCAGTTTTAAGATAGTATAGCATACGTGTCTCCTTTTTAAGGAGTATATCGCATACATACGTTCATGAATGATAAATTATCAACATGTCATTACAGATCCTGATCATATAATATCGTTCACCAAAAGCAGAGCAGTCAATAGGTCATATAATAGTCACATTTAATCAGGGAAATAATCAAAGGAAGACAGAAAGATCATTCCTGTCGTTCAGACCTAACGGTCCCATTGCGTTTAAATCTAAAATTAATCTGGATTCTTTTTGCAGTAGCATACGGTGCGTATCACCACCTCTGCTACTAGGGTTAACTTTAAATAATCCTGCAAAGGACATCAAACAAGAGTTACTGTTATGACATTCCTGCATATGTTTAATAAGGCGTACTGAGCCAACCCCTGATGTTATAGATTTAGAGTGTTCTCTGAACCGAACATACAGGGGTCGAATCGTTTACAAGGGCAAAATATAACGTACACTATATATGTGGATTTACATGATATGAAATCATTGACCCTGAGGTACTCACACCCCACTTTTACAACATCCCCTGTTCTATGGGCAGAGCAATAGAGACAATTCCCGCATCTAAAATTACCCTTCAATCTTTTTCGATCTAGCCAGGTTTTTTCTTTAGTATGAATAAATCTATTATTAATCAACAGGTCACCCAAATTCTGGCATCTTCTGTAGCATACTAAAGGGCCTTCTGCTGCTAGATCCCTAAGATCTCTATCACTCTTTATTAGGTGCCAATGTTTTTTTATGCTAGATCTCACGGTGTCAAACATGGAATTGTACTTAAAATTGAAAGCGCATCTCTCTCCAGAGCCTTTTTCAGGCATTTCTTTAGGTACCTTTTTAAGAGACCTGTCATATTCAGCGGTCCCAGCTGTGGTCCTGTCTAAAGCGTCATCTATGATCCTGGATGGGTAACCCCGTTCAAATAATCGTGCCTTCAACTCAGAGGCCTGTTCTTTAAACCTAATAATCATTATTTACCCTTTTCAAACCCAAGAATTGACTATACGGGAGTGAAGTTCTGGTGTGGGATGGATGAGCACTGCTATAATGTAGCAGATTATTAACCGCTGTGGGTTTTCTATGGACTTCTCTAAGGATAGTCCCGTCATTTACCGTCAGTTTCACGTCCAGGAAGATAAGTTCCTGGCCGCCAAACTGACTAGTAAAGAGCATGTTAAATGTATTATTGTTATTTAGATAGATGACAAATTGCTCAAAATCTTGTTCAGTGCCATCCCACACCAGGAACATGTCGTCCACGTATCTTGCGTATGTCTTTATATGCTTAAGAAATGGGTTACCGAGACCATAGATTATTTCATCCTCTAGGGCCGCTAGAACTGGACCCGTGAAAGCTAAGCATTAGCGAAATGGCACGCCGTCGTCCGGCGTTGTATGGCTTGTCTCACCCTCCCCACCGCCTTTACCTGTATGTCTTCATAAAATAAAGATGGAAAAACATTGAGATCTTCGTGGAGTGTGACTATCCTTCTCCTTATTAAAACTACACTAAGCAGCCCAATAAGTGACACATCACTGGAATCAGGATCTCTGCACCTACATTTTGCTGCTTTAAGATTAAGTGACAAAAACTTGGTGACAGATTTCCTTTAAATGTATTTGGTGAGTTTTATATTTGCTTCTTAGCACAAATTACATTGTTTCATGTTGTGTTTCAAAATTAGTTTTCTTTTTAAAGGGTTTTATACTCATATGTTTCTGGCCTCTAATAGTCAGCACCTGGGTTAAAATATTATACGTATTTTTGGATTATAAAACGCACTTTTCTTCCCAAAAATTTGGAAGGAAAATCAGGGGTGTGTCTTAAAATCCAAACGTAGATTACTGGGGGGTGGTGGAGTGGGGTCACAGAAGGCAGGGCAATGCTGTTCTCTGTGCTGTTCTCTGTCGCCCTGCTCTCTGCGGCTGGCGGCCCTGCTCTGTGCCGCTATGTGTGGCAGGTGGCCCTGCTCTGTGTGGCTCTGTGTGGCAGGTGGCCCTGCTCTGTGTGGTGGGTGGCCCTGCTCTGTGTGGCTCTGTGCGGCGAGCAGCGCTGCTCTGAGCGATGGAGAGCAAGGATCTGTGCAGCGGGCAGCGAGGCATGGACCATTCTGAAGATGTTGGCGGTAAGGGCTTTCAAATAATAACACTCAGAGTCGGCGCGTGCGCAGATGGAACTCTCGGTTCAAGCTCTTATTTGTGCATGCTCAGACTCCGCCCGCCATTTTTTTGAAGACCGCACTACCAACATCTTCGAAATGGCCAATGCCTCCCCACCCTGGCTACCCTCGGACAGATCAGTGTCGACTGCCACAGGACGAAGCAGTGCGAGTTGCCACAGGACAAAGCAGCGCCGGCTGCCACAGGACAGAGCAGCACTGGCTGCCCCAACACAGCGCCTTAGCCATCAGTGAGTATCTGGGCCCCCCTCTGCACCACCCACATCCTTGCCATACTTTTGTACCACCCCTGCCTCCTTGAACCCCCGCTCCACCAGCACTGCTCCCCATCTCCCTCGTAAGATACTACCGGATTATAGAACGGACCCCATTTTTTTTTACCTTTTTTATCTCTAAATTTGGGATGCGTCTTATGATCCGGTAATTCTTATAAAATGAAAAAACCATTAATCAGTAGACACTACCATGCTCGTAACGAGCAGTTTTACACTTGGACAGCGTCGACTTGTGTACTAAATATAGTGGATGTTAATGGGGACCTCGAGCATTTGTCTGAAAGATTTCCTGGAAAAATGTTTGCGTTCCTCAGAGACTTCCATTATACATGAATCAAGCATGTCCGATCGTCCAACTGCTCATTACGAGTACCAAGCACCCGAACATGGTAGTGCTCACTCATCACTAATGTTATTTACCTTACTTGTGTCCATCACTACCATCTTGCCTATTGCTTTGGTCCCTGTTTACTGGTTCAAGTGATGACCGCTGTAGTCAAATAACTCAGCGCCTCTGCTGCTGTAGACAGAATTAGCTGCAGAGCTCAGTGATTGACTGCAGAAGTGACGTGAGCTGTAGTCGTGACATCACCACTGCACCCAGTAAACAGAGACCGAAGCAGCAACAGAAAGGCAGCGCTACACCTGAGGGGGGTGAGTAATATCTGATTTTATGTGTACCCAATACTGTATTTTGAAAGCCTGAAACTTGTAAACAGAAAATCACTTCAGGTATGTTTTTAATTCTATTTTTGCTTGCCTCTTTATTTTTTACACACAATCTTAATACTTTAACAAACCATTGTTCATTTTTCTGCTTTATTATGCCATGTTTTTTTTTCTTAAACTCCAGCTCCCTCACCTTATTCCTCCTTATTCCCATTTTCCTCTTGAATAGTAGCCATCACTTTTTTCAGTACAATAACATATTCCTTATTAAGTTGCAGTCTATATAACAACCAGAGGCATAGCTTGAAGCTTGGTGTAAAAGCTATCAGTGGACTTTCCACTTAACCAAAGATGACTAAACAGTTTGTCATTTATAATTACATCAAACTCTATGAGGTGCATGCACTGATTTATTTATATAGTTAGATGTTTCTGTATAGTGAGATGAGATCACTATGTAATTGCCATATATCATTGTGCAGAATTCGAAGTAGTCATAATTATTACCTCCATTCATAACTAAACCACTGTCAACTAAAAAGGTCTATGCTCCATAAGTAGATGTAGACTACCACAGTACTTCAGCATCATAATATCAGTATCATATTTTATTAACTTGTTTTTTTTATTAAAATTATATTTAATGTTTTATTTTGTTTGTTTTATGACTAAGATTCTTTGATATTTTATCATTGCCAGTAATTTTTAAATAGCGAATGTAAATAACTGTTTGCAGAAAGTCACGTAAAACACTTTGTAGAGGAGTCAGAGATAGAGCGATCCCGACTTGTTGTGCACACTGTGTAATATATTTCGGGTTCTTGATAAGAACATAGTGTAGATTGTAAAGCGGGCTTTACACGCTACAACATATCTAACGATGTGTCGGCGGGGTCACGTCGTAAGTGACGCACATCCGGCATCGTTATTGACGTAGTTGCGTGTGACAGCTTTGTGCGATTGCGATTGAACGTAAAACCGTTCATCGCATACACGTCGTTCATTTGCTAAAAATTGCACATCGGGTTGTTCAATGTTCCCGAGGCAGCACACATCGCAGTGTGTGACACCCCGGGAACGATGAACAGATCTTAACCTGAGTTCCGTGGCTCCCGCCGGCTATGCGGAAGGAAGGAGGTGGGCGGGATGTTTACGTCCCGCTCATCTCCGCCTCTCCGCTTCTATTGGCCGGCTGCCATGTGACGTCGCTGTGACGCCGAACGTCCCTCCCACTCCAGGAAGTGGATGTTCACCACCCACATCGAGGTCGTATGGAAGGCAAATAATCATTTGTGCGACACGGTCAACAAATTGAACGTGTCGCACATACGATGGAGGCGTGTCACATCGCATATGATATCGTATGCTTAATTGTAAGGTGTAAAGCAGGCTTTACTTAAGAACCTGTTACATTGATCAACAAGCAGAAGGTCTTAACGCCGGAGGAGCTGAGTAGATTTCTATATAGGTTTTTAGGAAAATAACACTAGTCTACATTTGAAAAAAAAAAAACATTTATGCTGACCTAAGTATTTTTGCATATTCTACCCAAACGTCAGGTGCTAACTTCAGATATGAAGTAAAAAAATATACAAGTCAAATTTTTTCACAAATGAGAAATGTTGGATTAAAGGTTTTATAGTCAAATAGGGGTAGTAAGAAATTCTGAAGAAATGATAGCACGTCATATATTTATTTTATGCAAAAAATGAGTATATCATCTTCCCAGGAGAGCAATATTTGTGTAAATTTTAGTTATTAGGGAGAAATGTTCTCTTTTTGGATGATCTGGAATAGTTATGATCAGGGTTGTCACACTGTAAACACCAGCAAAAGTCTGTTATCATGTTTCTTTTCCATCTGCCTTGGTAACTATGTTCCATAGATCTAATATCCTGCTGAAAGTGTTCTCTTTGTTCTTCACTCATAGATCCAAGATTGTAGGGGAAGTATTTCAGGTGGCTATGAAGGAAATTCAATTTGTCACTCATTTTCCTCATTCCTGCACGTCTACCAGCCATTAATTTGTTGGATGACATATTCAACAAAAATCTTATTAACAGAGTTAAATTTGCTGCCACTTGTAAGCTTATTGACTGAATGCTGCCATCCTTTTATGCTGCTTATATAGCCATAAAATTCTGATGTCTGTATTTTTTAACTGCTTATTGAGTAGTCTTCCTATTAGTTATATTAGTTTCATAGTCAGCATTTCTTTTTACATATTCTGCATCTCTTAATAATATTATATATAATATTACATAATTTCTGGAAAAGTTTCTTAGTAAACACGGTTTGTGGAAAAAAATGGATATGACTAGAGAAAACAGATGTCAATTTTTAATTTAGCACATCAAAATTCATAAAAATCATATGTTATCTTGTAGTCAGGAACATTGACGTAGAGGAGTTTAATTGGTTTATTTTCTTTATTAATAAATCAGATCCTCTACTCAGCCACAGTCCTAATCAGTAATTGATGCAACCTTTGTATTCACAATTAAGCAGAAAAGGCTCATGAACCCATTAAAAGCAGGGGATTCTATTTATTAGCCCCGTCACCCTGCGGCGATTTTTCGTTTTCATTTTTTCCTCCCCTTCTTCCGAGAGCCATAACATTTTTATTTTTCCTTCAATATAGCCATATAAGGGCTCATTTTTGTAGGATGAGTTGTACATTTGAATGATACCATTAATTCTGCCACATATTGTACTGTAAAAAGGAAAAATAAATTGCAACTGCAGCAAAATTGCAAAAAAAGTGCATAGATCTCTACTCATCACTAATTCTGGACTTAGTGACTGCTGTGTGCTGTCATTAACACCTATTACCATGATTGCCACCTCACCAAGACAATCGGGAAAAGCCGAGTAAAGTGCTGGGATTGTCACATCTAATGGATGCGACAATTCCGGGGCAGCTTCAGGCTGCTATTCTTAGCCTGGGGGGTTTTAATAACCATGGGTCTTCTAAGGCTGAGAATACGAGCCCCCAGCTGTCGGCTTTATCTTGGCTGGGTATCAAATAAGGAGGACCGCACGTTGTTTATTTATTTATTTATTTAAATAATTAAAAAAAACTGCATGCAGTTCCTCTTATTTTGATACACTACCAAGATAAGCCCACAACTGAGGCCGGAAGCCTGTCACTGTGGCTTCATCTGTGCTGGTATTGCTATACAGGGGAACTCTACATCATTTTTTAAAGTTATTTATTTATTTTACACTGCAGTATAAGGCCACATACAAAGCCTGTGATTGCAGCCAATCACATGCACTGTTAGAGAGGGTGGGGGCGTGGTCTACCAGCAGCCAATCAAGAGCCGCTGGTGGTCTGGGAAAGCAGTAAATATGTATGGTACCATGCGGTGTTCTGTGTTACACTCGCTGGGTGTCATGGCGGCATCGTACTCTTTCCCACTGCAGAGTCTGCCTGGGATTATTTAGTTGCATGGCCTGCCATGGGCATTGGCTGGTTTTGGCTTCACTGCTCTCCAGCACAGCTGGAGTTAATTTCTGCTGGTCTGTGATTAGTTGCTGGGAGCTCAGGCTGCTGATCACAATCTCCAGTCTTTATAAGCTTCTGGATACTGGGGCTCTATGTGGATATAGCCCTCTGCTTCCTCAGTTCCTTTGGTTGTCCAGTTGCATAATGATAATCATTTTGTGGTTTAGCGTGATGTGTGAGTCCTCCAGTTGTTAAGTTATTTCCAATCCCTTTTGCATAACTACCCAGTTCACATACTGTCCCCCTTTGTGTTTGAGTGCAGTGTGCATGAGTTTTCGTTTACTCTTGCCTGCGATTATTTGGGTGGTGTTGGTAAATGGGTCTCTGACCCACCTCTTGGGTGGGGGGAAGTTGTATGAGGTTTTGGACAGGAAACAGGATCATATTGAAGGCTTGAACCTGACTATCATCAAGTCTACCATTGTGACAAGGGACAGCACAGAGGTCCCAGTATTAGGGTCAGCCTTGGAGCCCCTGTTCCATCCATACAACCCTGTGACATATGAGCACTGATGAGTGGACCCGGAAGTAGCGTTACTACTAGAGTTGAGCGCGGTTCGCGGTTCGTGGTTCTCCAGTTCGCGGTTCGAGTGATTTTGGGGGCTGTTCTAGATCGAACTAGAACTCGAGCTTTTTGCTAAAGCTCGATAGTTCTAGTTACGTTCGAGAACGGTTCTAGCAGCAAAAAGCCAAGCTAATTACTAGCTGGCTTTCCGCTGTAATAGTGTAAGTCACTGCTGCTGGGATAATGGCGATCACCATTTTTTTTTTTTCCTTGTCTTCCTTCCCTAAGCGCGCACGTGTAGTGGGGCGGGCCAGCATGTCAGCCAATCCCAGACACACACACAGCTAAGTGGACTTTTAGCCAGCGAAGCAGCGGCATGTGTGATAGGGTGTGCATGTTGCATGTCCCTGCATTATAAAAACAGGTATCTGCCCGTCCGGACGCCATTATCTCTTCTGCGTCTGGGTGTCAGTCACCGCTGGCGTAGCTCCTGTCTCCGATACTGCTGTGTACGCTCTACACACATCGCTATACAGAATAGAGATAGAAGTTTCTATTAGCCCTTGTAAGGGCTAATAACAGCAGGCTCAGAGCCATAGGTAACAGTCAGGTCCGTGGAAACAGATTTTGACAGCTACAGATAACAGCGTCTTTGTAGCTAAGGTCAGGGACTTCCTCGCTGCATTTCCCCATGAGGAGGGATAGAAAGTGAGGCTTCCTTTCCTGTACACTGACCCACAACCCTGCCACTGTACCCTCCTGCCCTTTGCACACTCAAGCTCATTGTTACTAAGCCATTATACTAGCAAACACTAAGTAAAATTAGTGGCATCCTAAAAGTGGCTGTTGGACTTCCATTGGTGTCCCACTAGTGCAAATCTATTTGCAACACCTCTGCATTGCACACTCAAACTCATTGTTACTAAGCCATTATACTAGCAAACACTGAGTAAACTTAGTGGCATCCTAAAAGTGTCTGTTGGACTTCCATTAGTGTCCCACTAGTGCAAATCTATTTGCAGCACCACTGCATTGCCCACTCAAGCTCATTGTTACTAAGCCATTATACTAGCAAACACTGAGTAAACTTAGTGGCATCCTAAAAGTGGCTGTTGGACTTCCATTAGTGTCCCACTGGTGCAAAGCTATTTGCAGCACCACTGCATTGCACACTCAAACTCATTGTTACTAAGTCATTATACTAGCAAACTATGCTGCCAGTTTAAGGGCCGTAGTTGCATTGTCACGGATAGTTATTGTTGTTTGATCTGCTGTTAATAAAGATAGACCACCGCTGCAATCTACACCACCTCTCAATTTTTACTACAACATTTTAAGTGCATAATCTTGTCGCAATCAAAATGAGTGGCAAAATGACAGATGCTGGTGGAAAGGGGAAGAGGCGTGTTGGAATAGGAAAAAAAGGGTTTGTCCGTGGGGAAGGTGGCAAAGCTCCATTAACATCTGCTGAAGATAGACCATCTTCCAGAAAAAGTAACATGTCTACTACTTATCGTGGACAATCCGATGTGCTCCCTTTTTTACGGACACGAACAACTGGAACAAAGGTAGATGATGGCCAAAAAAAGAAAATGCTTGAATGGATCTCAAGTGGTCCAATAAGTGCCCTCCCCGCCACCTCAACTACCGCATCCAAAAAACACCAGTCCTCTGAGTTGTCATCCCAATCACACTTGCTTTCTCCCAGCTCTGACGTCTCCATCCGCCCTGCACAGTATGGTGGAACTGAGATGGCTGAGTCTGCAGAGGTGTTCAGTCACACTATAGCCTGGGAATCAGAGGTCTGCTCCCAAGCTACAGTGAGTACAGACCAGGAAATGGTCTGCAGTGATGCCCAGAACCTTTGTGACTCTGATTCATTCATACTGATGACGATGAGACACAGATACCAGATTGGGATGACAACTTAAATATTGGTTCACGTCAGGAAGAGGCTCGGTCTGAGGGTGAGGGAAGTGCAAACACAACGCTTGATGAGGAAGTTCTAGATCCCACCTACTGTCAACCCACAGTCAGGCACTCGAGAAGGTCAACAGAGGCGGTGGAGGAGGATGCTACTGACGACGAAGTTACCTTGCGCCTTCCTGGACAGAGGAGTAGTACTGGTAGCACGTCTACAGCTGCATCCTCAGCCACCACTCTGCCTCTGAGCACTAGTCGGTGGGGCTCAGCAGGTTGCATGCCCTCTAAGGCTAAGTTCACACATCCTGTGTTTTCAATCCGTCAGGTCCGTCAGCAACGGATCAGTCATTTTCAAGATGTCAACTGATGCAACTGATGTGTTTTTCACAGGATTCCTTTCACAGGAATCCTGTGAAAAAACGGATCAGTTGCGTCCGTTACATCCGCTGTGCGTCCGTTTTTTCAGTCATGATCCATCTGTGTTTGGGACAGCCCAGTGGGCGTGCCAAGCATGCTGGGCATGCTCAGTAGAGCATGACGGAATCCTGCGCTGGATTCCGTTGTAAGACGGATTACGACGGAATCCAGCACCATAGACATGCATTACAAGCTTGACGGATGGCGACGGATTCCTGCGCGGCGCGTTAATTTTGACGGCCCGAAAAACGTTACATTCTGCGTTGCTCCCCGCTCGGCGGTCAGTCAAAAACGACGGACCGCGACGCAGCGGATGCAACGCAGGGTCATCAGTCGCAATCCGTCACTAATAGAAGTCTATGGGGAAATACAGGATTCCTGCAAAATATTTTGCAGGATTCCGTAATTCCTCAAGGCTACGGATTATGACTGATGCACTTAGCCTTAGCCTTGCCTAGCCTGGACCTTTTTTGACATAGAAAAAGATCGCCCAAATCATGTGATATGTAAAATTTGTCGTGATTCTATTAGTAGAGGGCAAAACCTCAGGAGTTTGACAACTTCTTCCATGAATTGTCACATGAATAAATATCATATGTCCCAGTGAGAAGCTCACCGTGCTGCAATGCGGTCTAGCGGAGCGAACAAACACCGCCTGCCCCTTCAAGTGCATCCACGCGCTTTTCATCTTCTAGGACTGTGGGGACAGCTGTCACACTTGGTTTTCCACGCACAACTTCCACCCCTGTAACCGCAACAGGCAGTTTGCTTGGTAGGTCGTCATTTGGTTTGGAAGGGGAAACAAGTGCGTGTGTACAGCTCTCTCAGACATCGATAGCATCAATGTTGGATGAAGGCAACATCATGTCTATGCCTGCACTTTCCTCACAAAGCTGCATTTTTTCACGGACACCCTACTCACCACCGTCTACACACAGCAGCCAGATCTCTGTCCCTCAGATGTGGACAAATAAAAGGCCATTTCCTGCGACCCACGACAAAGCTAAGAGGTTGACTTTATCCCTCTGTAAGCTCTTGGCTACCGAAATGCTGCCTTTCCGCCTGGTGGACACACAGGATTTTAGAGACCTTATGTCTGTCGCTGTGCCCCAGTACCAGATGCCCAGTCGCCACTACTTCTCTAAGAAAGGTGTGCCTGCGCTACACCAGCATGTCGCACACAACATCACCGCTTCCTTGAGAAACTCTGTGTGTGAACGGGTGCATTTCACCACCGATACTTGGACCAGTAAGCAGGGTCAGGGACGTTACATGTCGCTGACTGGGCACTGGGTAACTATGGTGATAGTTGGTGAATGGTCTACTGCACAAGTCTTGCCGTCCCCACGACTTGTGTGTCAATCCTCTGTCTGTCCAAGTTCCGTCACTGCTTCTGCCTCCTCCACCTCGTCTAGGTCCTCCACCTCCGCCCCAAGCCTGCCTGGTCAGGCCACTAGCGTTCTAACTGCGCAGAAGGAATCATGCACCCCTCATTACTATGCTGGCAGCAGAGCGCAACGGCATCAGGCGGTCTTTAGCTTGAAATGTCTTGGAAATAAGAGTCACACAGCGGCTGAGTTGTGGGCAGCTCTGGAGACTGAGTTTAATAAATGGTTGTCTCCACTCAACCTGCAGCCTGGTAAGGCCGTGTGCGACAATGCTGCAAACCTGAGTGCGGCCCTTCACCTGGGCAAGGTGACACACGTGCCTTGTATGGCTCACGTGTTGAACCTTGTTGTCCAGCATTTTTTAACACACTATCCCGGCCTAGATGGCCTTCTGACCAGGGCACGAAAACTGTCTGCTCAGTTCCGCCGTTCAACCACCGCTGCTGAGCGACTTGCATCGCTTCAGAAGTCTTTCGGCCTGCCGGTTCATCGCCTGAAATGCGATGTGCCGACACGCTGGAATTCGACTCTCCACATGTTACAGCGACTGTGGCAGCACCGTCGAGCCCTGGTGCAATACGTCATGACGTATAGCCTGGGCCAACGAGATGCAGAGATGGGGCAGATCACCCTGATGGAGTGGTCTCAGATCAAGGACCTTTGAACCCTTCTGCACAGTTTCGACATGGCGACGAATATGTTTAGCGCTGACAATGCCATTATCAGCATGACAATTCCAGTCATTTACATGCTGGAGCACACGCTAAACATTATTCGGAGTCAGGGGGTGGGACAACAGGAAGGGGAGGAACTACAGTAGGATTCATATACGCAAGACACAACAACATCACCAAGGTCGAGACGTTCATCATCACCAACGCGGCAGGCATGGGACCATGGGGGACAGGGATCAACAAGGGTGCAGAGTAGCAGGCGAAATGTTGAGGAAGGTGCAGGAGAACATGAAGAAATGGAGAAAGAACTGTCCATGGACATGGAAGACTCAGCGGATGAGGGAGACCTTGGTCAAATTTCTGATGAAAGAGGTTAGGGGGAGATGTCAGAGGAAGAAAGAACAGTAAGCACCTCTATGCCACAAACACAGCGTGGTCTTGGTCCGCATGGCTGCGCAAGACACATGAGCGCCTTCTTGCTGTACTACCTCCATCATGACCCTCGTATTGTCAAAATTAGAAGTGATGACTACTGGCTTGCCACACTATTAGATCCCCGGTACAAGTCCAAATTTTGTGACATAATTCCAGCCATAGAAAGGGACGCATGTATGCAGGAGTATCAGCAGAAGCTGTTACTCGATCTTAGCTCGGCTTTTCCACCAAACAACCGTGGTGCACGGAGTGAATCTCCCAGTTGTAACTTGACAAACATGGGACGGTCTCGTCATCTTACCCAGTCTACCCGTACCAGTAGCACCGTATCTGGTGCTGGTAACAGCAATTTTATTGAAACTTTTCATAATTTTTTTAGACCATCCTTTGCAAGGCCACCAGAGACAACAAGTCTGACACATAGTCAACGGCTGGAGAGGATGATACAGGAGTATCTCCAAAAGAACATCGATGCCATGACTTTGCAAATGGAGCCTTGCTCAATTTGGGCTTCAAATCTTGAAAATTGGCCAGAGCTCTCCACTTACGCCTTGGAGATTTTGTCGTGTCCAGCTGCCAGCGTTGTCTCTGAACGTGTCTTCAGTGCTGCTAGGTGTGTGCTGACAGATAAGCGCACGCGTCTGTCCAGTGACAATGTGGACAGACTAACGTTCATCAAAATGAACAAGTCATGGATCCACAAGGAATTTACTACCCTTGTGTCATCCTGGGGAGAGTAAATGCTTATGGATTTTGAATGTGCTTGATGCAAATCTAGCTGTGAAGTGTACAACTGGGGCACAAGTGCTGCCACTGAAGGGGTGGGTGTGTGTAGGGAACAATTTTTGGATAAAAGAGAGACTCCGCTTAGAGTAACCCTTGCTTGCTGTGTTTTTTAAAAGGAGCCAAGATGAACAAGTCATGGTTCAGCAAAGACTTTGCTACCTACCCCGGTGTCATCCTGGGGACGGTTAAGGATGGCGTATTTTTGAATGTGCTTGATGCAAATCTACCTGTGAAGTGTACAACTGGGGCACAAGTGCTGCCACTGAAGGGGTGAATGTGTGTGAGGCCCAATTTTTGGAAAACAGGGAGACTCCGCTTGGAGTAACCCTTGCTTACAGTGTTTTTAAAAATGATCCAAGATAAACAGAGATGGGATCAGGAAAGACTTAGCTACCTACCCCGGTGTCATCCTGGGGACGGTTAAGGATGGCGTATTTTTGAATGTGCTTGATGCAAATCTACCTGTGAAGTGTACAACTGGGGCACAAGTGCTGCCACTGAAGGGGTGAATGTGTGTGAGGCCCAATTTTTGGATAAAAGAGAGACTCCGCTTGGAGTAACCCTTGCTTGCTGTGTTTTTTAAGAGGAGCCAAGATGAACAAGTCATGGTTCAGCAAAGACTTTGCTGCCTACCCCGGGGTCATCCTGGGGACGGTTAAGTATGGCGTATTTTTGAATGTGCTTGATGCAAATCTACCTGTGAAGTATACAACTGGGGCACAAGTGCTGCAACTGAAGGGGTGGGTATGTGTGGGGCCCAATTTTTGGAAAAAAGGAGACTCCGCTTGGAGTAACCCTTGCTTGCTGTGTTTTTTAAAAGGAGCCAAGATGAACAAGTCATGGTTCAGCAAAGACTTTTCTACCTACCCCGGGGTCATCCTGGGGACGGTTAAGTATGGCGTATTTTTGAATGTGCTTGATGCAAATCTACCTGAGAAGTGTACAACTGGGGCAGAAGTGCTGCCACTGCAGAAGTGGGTGTGTGTGGGGCCCAATTTTTGGAAAAAAGGGAGACTCCGCTTGGAGTAACCTTGTGTTGTTATACATGATTTTAGAAGGGCATGCCATGCCTATATCTGTGTCTCCTCTTTTTCCTTGTCCAGCTCTTTTGTTTTCGCATGAGTATATGTCCTTGTCACTTTCCCATGTGTTTGTGTTGTGTTGTGAGTTGTTTGTCACCTTTTGGACACCTTTGAGGGGGTTTTCTAGGTGTTTTTATGTGTTTGTGATTGCCTCCCATTGGTTCCTATGCGGTTCGAGTGGTTCGCCAAACTGGTTCGCCGAACCGAACTCAAACGAGACCTCCGTTCAGCGAACCGAACTTGAGCCGAACTTCGCTCATCTCTAGTTACTACCATGGGGAGGCTAGGTAAGTATATTGCTTCAGCTTTAACCCTTTTGTGATTTTTTTTAATTTTACGGGTGGCTGAACCCGAACTGCAACATGGATGTCCCAGAGAAGTATGCATCCGGGTCCAGAACCAAACATCTGCTGTTCAGTACGGATGCCAAACTTTAGAGATTGGGTTTGCTCATCACTAGTCTTGAGCTAACGTTTTTAATTATACCATTTTTGGGTAGATGTTTTGCTCACCTGTTATTACATTTTGATGCAATGATGCGGCAAGAAAAAAATTGTAATTCGGGAGTTTTGATTTTTTTTTCCTTGCTACACACTTTACCAATCAGATTAATTGCTTATGTATTTTGATCAGTTATTTCAGAAACACTGTGCTTTGCCGTGATTCACAGGAACTTCGTCATGACAGCGACAGAGGTACCGTATTTTTCGGACTATAAGACGCACCGGACTATAAGACGCACCCTGGTTTTAGAGGAGGAAAATAGGAAAATAAAACTTTAAGCAAAAAAAATGTGGTCATGACACACTGTTATGGGGCAAGGATCTGCTGCTGACACTGTTATGGGGGTAATGTCCCCAAATTCTCTACTAAGGTACCCCATCCTGGTAATGATCCTCCTGCCTTGTATATGATCCTGCTATAATCCCCCATGCTGCTCATATACCAGCATCCTGCTCATATTCCCCCATCCTGCTCATATACTCCCATCCTGTTCATATACCCCATCCTGTTCATATACCCCCATCCTATTGATATACCCCCCATCCATCCTGCTCATATACTCCCATCCATCCTGCTCATATACTCCCATCCTGTTCATATACCCCATCCTGTTCATATACCCCCATCCTATTGATATACCCCCCATCCATCCTGCTCATATACTCCCATCCTGTTCATATACCCCATCCTGTTCATATACCCCATCCTGTTCATATACCGCCATCCTATTGATATGCCCCCCATCCATCCTGCTCATATTCCCCCATCCAACCTGCTCATATACCCCCATCCTGTTCATATACCCCCATCCTGTTCATATACCCCCATCCTGTTCATATACCCCCATCCTGTTTATATACCCCCATCCTGTTCATATACCCTCATCCTGTTCATATACCACCCATCCATCCTGCTCATATACTCCCATCCTGCTATATGCCCCCATTGTGCTCATATACCATCCTGGTATATGGCCTGTATCCTATAGCACAGATAAAAAAAATAAACGTTTATACTCACCTTTTCCTCACTCCCTCCAGCACCGATCATATCTTCCTCTCTGGCACACACCTGTGTGTGGAGCCGTTCCCCTGCAGCACCGCGATGTCTTCCTGTCTGTGCCGATCAGCTGATCAGCACAGATCAGCTGACCGGCACAGACAAGAAGACATCGCGTGCTGCAGGGGGACGGCTCCACACACGGGGACGGGTGAGTGCACTGATTCACTGCACCCCGCGCTGATGATGATACGCGGGGGGCAGTGAATACAGCCGCATATGATCACTCCAGGCTGTAATTGCCAGGGGTGATCATGCGGGCCGGCTCTTTGCTATGCGCGCGTCCCCGCTCGTCATCCTGCCCACCTGGCAGCGCCGGCTTCTGCGCTGAGAAATGGGCGGGGGATGGGCGTGCATATGTAATGAGCGGGCCCACGTGGTCACGGCAGGTGCTGCTGATGCCTGCTCGTGCCCCCGATGACCCGCTCCACCGCAGCATCCTGATTCCCGGCCGCAGCCCTATAGTCAGACCATAAGACGCACCCCCAACTTTCCCCCAACATTTGGGGGGGGGGAAAGTGCGTCTTATGGTCCGAAAAATATGGTCAGCTGACCCCCGGCTGTGATGACAACCCATCGACGCCTTGTGATCACATCACAGGACCGCTGATGGCGGCGGGGAATGGCCATCATTTTGCACATCATTTTATACTCTGTTAATTTCGGCATAGGTGGCACACTGCAGTGTTACATTACTGTTGTATGTCTATAGCAACTCTATTTAAACATAGTATGTTTCTACAGACTCAGCATTTTATTTACTTTATTCCCTCATGTCACAAACTGATTTCATGCCTTATTTATCCTATTAAGTTTATTTTTAAATAATTCCATTTTAAGGATTATCATAATATTAATTAACTTGAAGTATTAGATCTCCTGACCTAGCAGCAGATGTCTGTGCTTTACATAATTAGTCAATTAATATCTACAAGTTGTAAACACTTGTATATTTTAAAAATAGGAAAAAAAAAGTTAACTCTAGATACAGTTGATATCGCCCTCTACAGCGATCACATTGTATATACAGATTTCTATTAAATCATTTTTTGTGCAACAGATAGAGTGCAAAACTTGTCTAAGAGTAATGGCTGCCACTGTTTTCTTTTACACAAAAACAAACAAGTTTATCTTGGCAGATGTTGCATCCCTTCTAGCAGAACAATTGTGGAGGAATACCTGCAGAATAAAGATAAGCTTTACTTGCTTTGGCTGCAGGCTAATCAAATATTACTCAGTGTCCTAGGGAGACTGTCACCAGAGCTATTACTAATTCACTACAAAAGAACACATGTGCCAAGCCTTGCAACAATTAAAAACCTAAGTAGAGGAATAAGTCTTAATTTAATTGTTAATACCTATAGGGTTCCATCTAGGATAAAATATAGTGCACTGCTTTTCTTAGGAATGGTAATGATATATGTTTAATTTGCTCTTTAAGTGATTTTTATAAAATTTGATAAATTACAGAAATGTGATCTAAAGATATATTTATTTCATTACAAGAATTTTAGGTGTAATTTTTTCATGCAGAAATATACTGTACTTTAAAAAGGAAAACTTTAATTTGTCTTGCAGTCACATTAGTGTCTAAAATAAAAATAAAAATTAAAAAAAAAATATATATATATATATATATATAAAATGTAATATATATTTATTATATATTAAATCTGATAATAATATCAATAACTCCTGAATTATATATTTTAATAGTTTTTTTTACAACTTAATAATTGTTTAACAATTGAACTAAAAATGAAACAAATTGTACTTTAATCATAAAATTGTATAGTCATGAAAAATACATTTTCAACAAAAATGACATTGCTACCACTTTTAGACCCAGGCTTCCCCTTATAACACTCATTTCTATAATTCATTAAAAAAACAATGATTTAATAGTGAGGATTTAAAGAGAGGATAATGTTTCAGGCAATTTAGAGGCAGCAACTCAGTCGACATAAGTGACTGGTTGTGGCTATAAAAAAATCCTGTAAGTATATTAGCCAGCCAAATCATCCAAACATACAAAGCAAAAGAGCACAGACAGCACCCAAGCATAGAAGGTGAAAACAGTGCAAGTCTTTATTCGTACTACTGCAGCCGTTTCAGCTTTCACTATTTTCACCTTTTATGCTTGGAGTGCCTAGAATCTTTTTTCTTTGTATTTTTCTAATAAAACATTCGTATGTAGACTGTAGCTGTGTATTTTATAATGTTTGAAAATGTCGGATTAGGGCTCATTCAGAGTTTCATTGATATGGTCCAAGCAGGGACCGCAAATTACGAACTATCTGCCGGTCTCCCGACCTTAGTATCTCAAAAGTCTGGAGAGCCATGGCCAGTCCGCTCATTGTGGTCCATGCTCAGACTGATGGGCACAGACAGCTGTATGAGCCCTTACCCTGTACTGGGCAAATGTAAATAGTAACATCTATCTAAGAATCCCTTCACATGTCAGTGATTCCGGTACGTAGACATATGCAGACCCATTAAAACCAATGGGTATGTGCACACATCAGTGATTTCTCTGATGGATTGTTATGAAATGGTCTCTGCTGAAGACCTCTGTGCTTGTCATAGCAGTGCTCATTTGAAACCCTGCCTGTGGCTAGGCTTCAAAAGAGACCGTGATTTCTGCTATATAGGGCAATGCTATGGATTGCCGTATATAGCAGAAATGTGCAGATGATCGCAGGTTATAGTCACCTAAGGGGACTATTAAAAACAGTGAAAAGTAGAAAACAAATGTTTGAAAAAACATAAAAGTTCAAATCACCCCCATTTTGCCCCATTAAATATAAAAAGAATATATATTTTAAAAAATAAATATATATATATATATATATATATATATATACACACATATGTGGATTTGCCCTGTTCAGAAAAGTCTGATTTATCAAAATAGAAAAATAATTAACACAATCCATAAACACTGCAACCAAAAAAAATTCAAGATAGAGCAAAAACAGGGATCAACCAGTAAGCATTCTAAGAAACCAATGACGAAAAAAAGAAAATGAAAGATGTATGTGTGGCTCCCTGGACTAGCCAGGTTGTCACAGGTAACACACACACACCCTCACCACCCCAGACAGTAACATTAGCGAAGCACAAAACCTTTGTTGCCTCCCTCCAGGGTCTGATGACCACACCAGGTGGGGCGGAGCCAGGCAGTTGGCCCCACCCACCGAGGAGTTCACAGGCCTGGAGGCGGGAAAAGCAGTCAGTTGAGTTTTGCAGATCAGTCTTGGAGGTTGAAGTGAGAGGAGTGAAGTGGAGAGTGTCTGGGTTTGTGGCCCAGGCACTGACAACAAGGTTGGCAGATGGTGGGGTGGCCGTGTGCAGGAGTGGTGGATCAACGCAGAACCGTAGGACCGGGGTCGGGCGGTGGCCCGCCGGTACCGACCGGAGAGCGAAGTGAAGCTAGCACACACAGGCAGGGCCATCAGACCCCAACTAGGCTTGGAGCCGCCGTCAACAGTCAAATCCGAGTGTGACAGGAACCCCAGGGGTTTCCTAACAGCCAAAGACCCGTTAGAAGGCAACCGTCCGCACCGTCAGGGTATACAGCCACTGCCAACGGCTAGAGACCCAAGGGCCAGCGCCAGCGGGCAAAACGGGCTCCTCCGGCATCCATACACCGGGGAGCGGACTACCGTTGGGGACCCATCGTAGTCAAGATAGTACACAAAGGTGCAGGGAAAGACAGCCGCCATCACCTGTCCGGGGAGGGACACAGCAGCCGGCTGCGGGACCCGTCCATCCAGCCGTTTGGTTTACCGGAGACTTTGTGCATCTCTTGCTGAGTGAGTACACCCGTGCCATCCGGCACCGTGCCTCGCTGTCCCTGCAACCCTGCACCTCACTGACCCTGCCTCCCCGTCACACCACCGGGCCCCGGGACCACCAACCCCTACCCACAGAGGGGGAAAACAACATCCCAGCTGCTCCCTATTATCACTCCCGGGATCCCAGTTACCAGCAGCGGTGGTGCCCATCTTCACCACAACCCGTGGGTGGCATCACGGACTAAATCCCCAAAACAAACCAACCCCCTTTTCACTCACGGGCGAGGAGTGCCGCTCGAGTCTCCGGATCCGGCCCACTGCTCGAGCCACCGAGCAGCAGCAGCGCCGGACCCGAGCGTTAGCGAGCGCAGCGCCCCGCCGCCCGCGACATACACTAATTAAATAATTTTGTGCTAAATACATGAACACAGGAAAGACATTAATGGTTAAAAACATTGAAAAGCCCTTTTATCCAAAGGTAATGTGAGTCCTAAGACATGAAGACAAATGATGACAAGTTTATTCAATGGAGTGTAGAGAGTGAAGAGGTGAGTGACATGACATCATGTGTCCACTACAGGAAATCTATGAAAAAAGAAAGAAAAAAAAGTTAGTGGAAAGAATTAGATAAAAACTATTTCTTGTAGTGTCCTGTGAACAAAAGCTCTTTGTTAGACCATGTGGAGCTAGGCTCTTTAAGTTGCTTATTCTCCTCGATTTTCCTTGTAGGAGTTCCTGTGTGATGTCTCCAACTTGAATATTGGAATGTACTTTGTCAACCACCATGATTTTCAAACCTTTGCCTGAATCATGGTAGAAATCTAAACAATGTGTAGCCTGTGAAGCGAGCATCTTACCTTGTTGCCTGTCTGTACGACTTCTAGCAATATCAGACAGGTGTTGTTGGAATCTGTTTAATAGTTATTTGTTTTTCTATTTTAAATTATGATTCTTATTTCCAGCTTCTCATGTAAACTTGCTATTGTATTCTGATTGACACTATTGTTCAGCATCATCTTTTACAATTATTTTACTTGGCTTATACCCTTATTTTGCATAAGAAAACATTGATTAGTGAAGAGTGAGCGGGCTCTCCACTGCTCGTTACTCAATCGAGCATCAGAGTTTAAAAATGGTCGAGTTTCCTATTGACTGCCATTATAACCTGTACTCCAGTCACACCCGATAACTCCAATATTTTATTGAGTAACAGGCAGTGGCAAGCACACTCGTTCATCTCTCATTATCATCTCTATGAGCTCAGCTTCCCCATTGAGTATTGGTGATAACCTCCTTATGGGTACACCTTTGTTTTTTTTTTGGTTGCCTAAACACTTTTTAATTTTTTTTATAGAGATGAGCGAACCTTTGGAAGTTTAGTTTGCCAGGAACATTCGAACTTTAAAAAAGTTTTCTTTTACCCCAACTTGATTCGAATCATAAGTAGAACATTTACGGGGGAGGGTGGGTGGGGTTTTTCATTTTTTTTTTGTTTGTGTGTACACACTGCATCTGATCACGCTGATTTTACAATACGTGTGAGCTGTTCAAACACTGTATGCAGCTCCCACACACCTGATCATCACTCATACACAAGCACAGCGCTGCTCGCTTGAGTGGTTTGCACTCGCAATTCACTCAAACTTTGAACTCGAACTTTGGTTTCGGTTTCCAAACCCAAACACTGAACATTGAACCTCAGGTTCACTCATCTCTAGCTTTTAACCATTTATATCATTCCTGTGTTCATGTATTTAGAATAAAATTATTTAATTGGTTATCCAGGTTGTATTGCATACTTCTCTCCTTTTCTCTCTTTTCTTTTTTTTTGCTAAAAAAACATAAACAATGCCAAAGTTATGTTTTTTTTGGTCACTGCAATACCTCAAAAGTTGTCCTATCTATCCAAAAATGTTATCAGTAAAACCATCATCTCACCTTGCAAAGGATAAGCTATCAAAGGGCTCCATCGACAAATAAATGAAAACGTTACAGGTCTTTGAAAATGATTACAAAAACTACAAAACGTTTTTCTTTTTTTCAAACTTCTGTTTTGTTTTTTTCACCACTAAAATAATTGGAAAAAATAGACACCTGCTATTACCGTAATCATTCTGATAAGGAGAATCATATTGCAAGGTTTTATTTATCACAAAATGCACACACTGTAAAAACTATTTCCCAAAAGCACATGTCAAAATTGTGGGTTTTTTTCAAAATTTCTCCACATTTGGAATTTTTTCCCTAATTTACAGTACAGAACTCCTAAGGGTTGGTAGGGGATCAAATACCCATTTCTCTTTGCAAAATGTAAATAAATGTATATCATTTATATAATGTGAGTTTCTGGATTTTATTTTGGATATTCTATCTCTTACTGTTAAAATAAACCTACCCTTAAGGGGGCTTTACAATCAGTGACACCGCTAGCAATGTCGCTCGTGAAAGCACCCGCCCCCATCGTTTGTGCGTCACGGACAAATCGCTGCCCGTGGCGCACAATATCGCTAACACCCGTCACATTATACTTACCCTCGTAGCGATGTCGCTCTGGGCGTCGAAAAACCTCTTCGTTAAGGGGGAGGTTCGTGCGCCGTCACAGCAACGTGACACAGCGGCCGACCAATAGAAGCGGAGGGGCGGAGAACAGCCGCATTAACGACACGCCCACCTCGTTGCCGGAGGACGCAGGTAAGCTGTTGTTCGTCGTTCCCGGGGTGTCACACGTAGCAATGTGTGCTGCCTCAGGAATGACGAACAACCTATGTCCACATCGACCAACGAGATTTTGAAAATGAACGATGTGTCAACGATCAAAGATTAGGTGAGTATTTTTGATCGTTAACACTCGCTTGGAGCTGTTACACACAATGACGTCGCTAACACGCCGGATGTGCGTCACGAATTCCGTGACCCCGATGACATATCATTAGATATGTCGTTGCGTGTATCGGGGCCTTTAAAATTATAGACTGTTCATGTCTTTGTCAGTGGGCAAAGTTTCAAAATCAGCAAGGGATCAAATAATTATTTCCTTCACTGTAGTTTGACCCCTTCCATTTTGAGGCTAGTTTCTTTTTTCATTTTCGTTTTTTTCCTCACCTCCTTTTTCATTTTTTTCTGTCTACAAAGACATATGAGGGACTGTCATTTGTGGGACATGTTGTATTTTTTAATGACACATTCAGTTGTCAAAATAGTGTATTGGAAAAAAGGAAAAAATTGCAAGTGCAGTGAAATTACAACAAAGATTGCTGGCTCTTCTTTCCCTTACTGTTGAGGTTCCTTAGGGTTCAGTCCTAGGCCCCATTCTCTTCTCCCCATATTCTGCTTCTATTGGACAAACCATCAACAGATTTGGTTTCCAGTATCATCTGTATGCGGATGACACCCAATTGTACACCTCTTCTCTTGATATCACCCCTGCATTACTACAAAAAAAAAAAACAGTGATTACCTGTCTGCTGTCTCCAACATCATGTCATCTCTCTATCTAGAACGGAATCTGTCAAAAACTGAATTTCGCATGTCCCCTCCCTTGACTAACCTTACTAAACTCAATATTGTCATTTCTGTGTGTGGTTCTACCATTACTCGGATCTCTACTTCACTCCCCATATCCTATCACTCAGTTTCTCATGTCACCTCCACCTTAAAAACATCTCTAGAATTCGACTTTTTCTTACCATTGACTCTGCAATAACTCTTACCATCGCTCTTATTCATTCTTGCATAGATTACTGCAATGCTCTAATAATTGGTCTCCATAATAATATAGTCTCCCCTCTCCAATCCATCCTGAATGTCGCAGCCAGGATCATTTTCATCTCCAACTGCTTCACCGATGCCTCTGCTCTGTGCCAGTCATTGCACTGGTTACTCATCCACTACAGAGTCCAATATAAACTTATCACTCTCATCCACAAATTCTCCACAGATTTTCACCGCCCTACATCCCCTCAATCATCTCTGCTTATCACACCACCTGTGCCCTCCATTCCACTAATGACCTAAGACTGACATCTTCAATAATCCAAACCTCCCACTCCCGTCTCCATGATTTTTTGTGAACTGCACCAATCCTCTGGAACACACTACCAAGAACAATTTGATTAATTCCCAACATCCACATTTTAAAGCGGGCCCTAAAAGCGCATTTCTTTAAACTAGCCTATCACCTCACCTTCCTCATCCAAGTATTTCCATTCTGCCCTTCACAAAATTTTCTTCCGATTCTGGTGTTCTGTATCATCCAGTTGCATACCCTCCATGTACTTTGTTTTACACTCTGTATCTGTACTTGTAGAAATTCTGGCTGGTGACTGGTTCATTCAGTTGTATTTGAATCCCCTATTATTATATAGATGCCTAGACCATATATGACAAGTATTTGTTTTCCCCATTTACCTTTTGTGCCTCCCCTATTTCCTCATAGACCTGTAAGCTTACGAGCAGGGACCTCACTCCTTTTGGTATTAATTGAATTTTGTTATTCTGTATTGTCTCATATTGTCTGTACATGTGCCTTCTGAATTGTAAAGTACTGTGGAATATGTTTTGTGCTATATAAATAAAAATTATATTAATGAATATATTGGGTGGTAAAAATTACCTGTCAATATGATTCTCCTCATCAGTACGGTGATACCAAACTTGTCCCGTTTTTTATTACTTTAGTGGTAGAAAAAACAGGAGTTAAAAAAAAAATGTTTTAGATTCTGTCGCCATTTCCCATGACGCATAATATCGTTATATTTCTGTTGATGGAACTATGTGAGGGATAATTTTTTACTGTTTCTTAAAAATTTAAACAAGATCAGCAGGTGAGCACAGGAGGCTAATGAACATGGCGAGGGTTGGAGTGCAGAGCCAGTCTTACAGGGCATCACTCCACATTAAATATAAGGAAAAAGAATGAAACCAGCGATTCCCAGCCGGTCTCCCATGCCGGTACTTGTCCGACTTTCCTTATATGTGGAGTGATGCCCTGTAAGACTGGCTCTGCACTTCAACCCCCGCCATGTTCATTAGCTTCTTGTGGTCACCTGCTGATCTTGTGTAGGTTTTTAAGAAGCCCAAAGAAAGATGCAGTGTAGAGTAGGACCCAGCAAAGGAGGGTGCTGTGAAGTGGCGCTGGGCTAATATTACCATATAATGCATTATAATGTTCTAAATACCTCCAATTTATTTATTAGGTAGTGCATTACTGTGTTATTGCAGAGTGTGATGTTGTTTTTTTTTATTATATCTAATATATAAAGCTGAATGTGTGTATGTGTGTGTGTGTATGTATGTATGTGTGTATGTCCGGGATTGGCATCTGCACCGTCGCAGCTATAGCCACAAAATTTAGCACACTCAAACTTCTGGACCCCGAGAGCGTCATATGCTATGTTTTCAGGGGAAATTTTAACCCTGCGCTTTACAGTTAATCACCAAAAAACCTGCCTCCATTAAAGCGAATGGAGCTGGGAGCCACAGTGCCGCCAGGACTTCAGAAGAATGCGCAGCCACGCCCTTATAAGGAATGATGACGTGTCACAATGCAGCCAGGGAAAGAGACAGACACAGACAGGGTAAGAAATAGACATAGACAGGATAAGAGACAGACAGGTTAACAGTCATGGGCAAAGCTCCTCTCCACCCACAGCTTCTGGGCATTGGGTGAGCTTACACACTACCGCACTAGCCGACACAGACAAAAAAGGGCCCCTATGCAAGCACAATATATGGGAAGAAAAAAATGTTTAGGTTCAGTTCAACTTTGGATTAGCTGTGGCCGATTTGGATGATCAGAGCACGTACAGTCAGCGGGCCGGTTCCCGGGAGCTCGAACAAGAAAGGATTTTAGTCCAGCACCTGAAGATTAATATTCCAGTTCCAGAGTATTCAGTATTCAGCATTATACAGTGTGCGACTGTATGCATTTAAAGTTACTCTGTTTTTTCAGTTAGCACCTGTTCACATTTGTTGGATGTGCGGGTTAGTTTTTTGATATTTCCAGAGTATTCAGAGACTTGATAAAATCATTAATGTTTTATTGGTGTATAAAAATACAAAAAATTTAAATCATTGCGCTTACGCGTTTCAAGCTCAAACTGAGCTCTTACTCATAGCAACAATATATGGGCCCTTTGCAGCATAAGAGCTCATCATAATGCACAATTCCACCTTCTTTGGATGGAGAAATGGTCCCCTGTGTGACTGCACAGGCTGCACCAAGGATATGGCCATCCCTGCGATACCGATTTGCACCGTAAATGTACGATTTATATTAGTAAAGGTTAATGGACTAAAACTTGTTTTCACACTATTTGGGACATACCTTCAATCATCTAATTATTTTATGTAAACGTATAACTGTATGTGTCATTTTTTCAAATCCTTATGTGAGAATTGGCATTATCACTTGGAGAATGGAACCCAAGTATGAAATCTATCTAATAACAATATGATCTTCATTTGTTTTCTAAAGGAAGTCTATTCTCTAACAATGTAAAATAATTCTGCAGATAGGCATATCCTCATATATACAGTAAATCTACAGCAGACTAGCAAGTCCTCCTACAGCTACTAACTAACTTTATCTACCTATCTTATACATGTGAGCGAATCTGGAGAGATTCAAATTAAGCAATCGATTTTTAATTTGCAGTTATTCATTGTGAAGTGAATGTTATCTATTGTGCCCTCATTATATAAGATGTAAAAAAGAAAAAAAAAAAAACAATCACTGAACTGCTCACCTGTCCACACACTCACTGCCTTCGATACCTGTGGCCCATCCATCTTGTCTACAGGGCTTCTTCTTTCCACATATGTGCACTAATGTATTCAATCTTGAATAGGGGAGGTCCTTGAGGTCAATATACAATTTACATTATATCATGATGTTGTAAGAAACTATGACCTGTAAATCAAGGTATTTTAAATTTAAAATAGACCTTTTGGCTGCGACCAGGAGTCAGAGGCCACGGCATGTAGTGACATCAACAATGTTACAATGCTCTGTGAATTCTGAGATCTGGTTCAAGGAGAATGTCCTGTTCTAGAGTGAAGACATTGATGTTCCACTATGGAAAGAAAAGACCCTGAGGACCAGACAAGGAGCAGCAGGTATTGGGGGCAACAGGGTTAGCGGGACAGGTGAGTGTTAACGTCAGTATTATGTTTTGCTTTTTTTTTGTACTGTTTGCAGGTCCTCTAAAGTGCATCACATTGTGACCCAAGCTAGCCACCATTTTGAGAGTATGGATTTTTGTAGAATTCAAGTCATTTCCACTCGAATATGTTCCCCATCTTTACTATTTTACATAATGTCCTATAATCTATCACAGAAAATACTTTTTTTCTCAGAGCCTTAAGGCCGCTTTACACGCTGCGATCTTGCTAGCAAGATCGCTAGCGTGCGTACCCACCCCCATCATTTCTGCGTCACTGGCAAATCGCTCCCCGTGGCTCACAAAATCGCTCGGACCCATCACACTACTTACCTGCCTAGCGACGTCGCTGTGACCGGCGAACTGCCTCCTTTCTAAGGGGGCGGTTCGTGCGGTGTCACAGCGACGTCACTAAGCGGCCACCCAATAGAAGCGGAGGGGCGGAGATGAGGGGGACGTAACATCCCGCCTACCCGCTTCCTTCCTCATTGCCGGCGGTCGCAGGTAAGGTGAGGTTCCTCGTTCCTGCGGTGTCACACACAGCGATGTGTGCTGCCGCTGGAACGACAAACAACATCGTACCTGCAGCAGCAACGATAATTAGGAATAGGGGGTGATGTCACCAATTAGCGATTTTGAACGTTTTTGCGACGATTCAAAATCGCTCATAGGTGTCACACGTAACGACATCACTAAAGCGGCCGGATGTGCGTCACAAATTCTGTGACCCCCAAAGCGATGTCGTAGCGTGTAAAGCATCCTTTAGATGGACTGCCTGTGGATATGTCATACATACGGTATCTAGGCTGCTATACTAAATTTTTCTATAGATAACAACATTATGACACTTTTTAAATATATAATAGTAATGCAGGATATGTAATCTCCTATGCACATAAGGTTTTATAGTTAGCATACATTACCATTTTAGCTTGCACATTTTTTTGTTCCCACTATATTTTTTAATCGCTAACATTTTGCCATTCACAGATCGCTCAGGGGCTGGAAATGTTGCAGAGACTACATATTGGTAGACTTAAATTCTTTTTTAGATTTGACGCTTGGTTTCATACTTCAAAATAACTCAGAAACAGCGTGAAATGAATAAAATGTAATATAAAGTGATGCCTCTTTCATTTGGAATAAGTGAAGTAAAGGTCTCAGCTGACAGGACACATTTAAGGCAAGTGAACTTAAAATTAAAATGGAAGAGTAGCTTTAGGAAAAATGTGCATTGTTCCATTGTAATGTTTAATACTTATGGTTGCTCCTAATAATCCTAAGCCTTCCAGGTTCTCTGTGTCTCAGCTAACTTAGTGTTTTATTTTGATTTATACAGTGCATTGCACAGATAACGATATTGGGTGTCCAGGACCCAATTATGGAATTTCTGTGACTTTGTAGTTTGTCAAGTGAAAAATGATAACTATGCAAAGGTTGATATGGAATATATTTCACGGTAACAAAATGTGTTGTTTACATACTTCTTTGAAGGAGCCTAGAGAACTATAGCTGTGCTTTAAGAATATTATATGGTATTGCAAGCCTAAAATGCAAAGCCATAGACTTTTCACTTTCAGCCTATGGTAAAACTGAATGACTAATAAAAAAATATAGATGCCGTTATTGACTTTGATTATTGACTGACTTTGCTCTTTTTAACCCTTGACTATGGATGTCTTGAAAGACATGATAGCAAGTTAATAAAATATTTTGCTGTATACCAAAAAAGTGGTATAAAATGTTTATATTGCAAAAGCAGACATTAATACATGGGTCAAATTGTTATAGCTAGACAACTGAGCCAAAGCATCTCTAAAATGGTCTGGTGGGTGGGGATGTATATATAGTATGTGCAGGTGTGGCGCCCCTGACCTGGTCAGGCACCACTGAGTACTGCACCCATGCTGGGGACAGTACAATACAGGTAATCCAGATGGCTGACAGGGGTGTGGAACACAGGCGCATAGTGACCAGGCCTCACACATGTACCCATGAGAGGACCCCTGGGGATCCCAGGAGGGGGCAAGCCTTCACCTTCACTGGAATAGTGGAGGGGGTAGAGCCTCCATCTCCTCTCAAGGGGTGTGGTAAGAGAGTCTGGTTGCTAGGTGGCGTAGGCAAGAACAGGAGAGGAGGAGCAGTGAGCCAGTTCAGTGTAGAGTTCAGGGAGCTCGAGTGAGGAGCAGACCTGTGGGGCTGATGCTGTCTAACAGCGCCCGCGCAGTGGCTATTGACGGGGGAGAACGGTCAACTAGGAGTGCTGCCTGAAAGCCAGCTTCAGCTAGAGAGTGCAACGGAGTGGGAAGTAAGGAGACTGCTAGAGAGCACCAGGCCCAACCGGGCGGCAGATCCCGAAGCGGGGATAGATTCAACTTTCTTCTGCTAAACCTGCCGGTGTGGGGCTCTTAAAGCCCACACCACAACACTACAAAAGCCGCAGCCACGTAACCACAAGTTAGGGCCCATAGGTCATAGGAGGCAAGAGGCTGGAGTGGCCTGGTCCAGGGAACAAGCACACGGCAAAACAAGAAGGGGAGAGAGGCTTGGAGCATCTTCCCTGGGTGACCCCCATAGGGACTCAAAGTCGGGGTTACCCCAAACCACCAAGGGCTAAGGAAGGCGAGTCAGTAGTCACCCTCATAAAGTCAGCCTGAAGGATACCTGGTTCCACCTGGTTCGTCCCAGCTACGCCCGGGTTACTCACCCTGCCATCAAATGTGAGTAAAAACCCTGAAAGACACTCTGCCTGTGTGGTCATTCTGCGACTTGTAGTACTACGCATTTACACCGGGCCCTGGGGCTTGCCTCACTCTCAGGAGGCTACTACATCTGACTGCACATATCATCAGCCCCAGGCACCCCTAACCTGCAGTGGCGGTCCCCACTGACCGCAATACTGAGAGTGGCGTCACGATCAAAACCGAAGATTCCCTACCTGTGACCAGCACCAGCTACGTGGAGTCCCTGAAGGTATGCACCGACACAACACCAGCGGGGCTTCACATCTGGCGTCACGAACAGGATAAGGACTAGACCTGTTCAGACAGGTGACCATGTGCCTAGGCGGTCCGCTTGAAAAATTGGAAGCGCCGCCATATTGCCGCCATGAAAAGCGCGCTGAAAAACAACAGCAGCCCGCGCTGGAAGAAGTTACCGCCCACGAAGAGGTGTGGCTACCCAGAGATCCCCTGCAGAGTTCTGACCTTGCCAGCTATGAGAGTGGAAGCGTCCAGAAACGGCGAGAGAGAAGGGAAGCCACAAGCCTGCTGCTGGGAGAGGAGCTGCTGAAAGAGGCAGAGCAGAAACTGAACAGCTTGCTATCAGAGGCAACGGCGAGTCCACAGCTGGAGAGTCGTGCAGAAGAGGGCGCAGAAGAAATGGCGTCTGACCGCAGAAATCCAGAACCGGGCTCCGCTGCCTGGTGGTATCGGGAGCTGGCCCAGTTCTGCGACCGATTGGAGACCCGGGTTGTGGAGCAGATCCGGGAAGAACGAATGGAAGTGCTGGAGATGACCGCGGCGGTTCGGGCCTATGAAAGGAGAGCCGCGCGCCGAGTGCCAGACAGGACGGCGACGACGCAGACCCCGATGCTGCCACCGGTGGGTGAGTCGAGTAATGCCCCGGCCAGTGCAAGTGCCCCGACCCCTGCTGCCGCGTCCGCGGTCCCCGAAGAGGCGTCCGGTGCGGCGACGCTGAAGCAGGCCGCAGCCACGCCAGGTGCGGCCTTCCAAGCCCCAGCGGCCGCAGCGATGCCCTGCTCGGCCCACCAAGACCCGGTCCCTGCAGCAACGCCCAGTCCGGCCCGCAAAGAACCGGCTGCCACCGCGACCCTCATCCGTGTCGCAGGCGTAACGCTGACCCAGGCCGCCGCCCTGCTAGGCCCGGCCCGCCGAGACCCCACCGCCGCAGCAACGCTCGTCCGCGCCGCAAGTGAGATGCTGAACCAGGCCGCAGCCCCGCCAGGTGCGGCCCGTCAAGCCCCGATCACAGCAGCGACGCCCAGCTCAGCCTGCACAGAGCCCTCTGCAACAGCGACGCTGATCCAGGCCGCCGCCATGCCAGGCGCGGCCCGCCAAGACCAGGCCGCCGCAGCGATGCCCTGCCCGGCCCGCACAGACCAGGCCGCCGCCATGCCAGGCACGGCCCGCCAAGACCAGGCCGCCGCCATGCCAGGCGCGGCCCGCCAAGAAGAGAAGACTACCTCATCATTTTCCCCGGCCTGCAAGGCCAGAGCAGACATTGCTCCCCAGTCCACGGAGGTCCCTGATAGGAAGCCTATGCTGGGAGAGGACTCCACCTACTGGCAGCTGAGGGCTGACATGGAGGCCAAGTTTCCGAAGTGGTTGGTGGATCAGTACGTGCGCCCCCCGCGCACCCCCAAGGAGATTCAGGCAACCCCTGCAGCCCCGCCAGAGAGTCCACCGCCCGGACCAGCTGAGGACCACTCATCCCCAGCGCTGCCACAACCAGAGTGCAGCGAAGAACTAAGGGGGAGAGGAGGCCAGGAAGCTGAGGAGCTGACTCCGGAGCCACCGGCAGTGGAGCAATACTCAGAGCCGGAGATGTTACCCTATTCCCGTTGGGATGAGGAAGACCTGACCCCGTCCGCTGACGAAGATCTGCCTAAAAGTCACATCTGGGAGCCTGCAGGCATGAACCCAGCCCGCAAGACACGGCGCAGCAGAGCAAAGTATCCTCCAACACCACAGTCTCCAGAGCAGAGAGAAGTCACAGCCAGAGACCTGCAAGAAAAACGAGCCCTGAGAAGATCCAAAGCCCAGGTCAGAGGACCCCTTTGTAGAGGAGTTGTGGAGGACTTCAATTTGAAAAACGGATACGGCTTCATTGTAGTAAAAGGAATAAAAGAGGGCATATTTGTGAATCGGAGAGATGTTCAAGCCCACCTGCCCAGAGGACATTCAGGCAGAAATTTGAAAATTGGAGACTTAGTACAGTTCACCATGCATGAAGGCGAAAGAGGATTGTATGCGCTTGATGTAGCACCATGTTCCAAAGAAGAAAGAAAAGACAGAGATAAAGAACCAGAAGTAGAAACAGACGAAGATCAAGAAAGGAAAGATAAAGAACCTACAGATGAAACAACCACAGACAAAGAACCTACAGATGAAACAACCACGGACGACGACGGAGAGCAAGAAAGTCACAGGTGCCGGTGCCCTACATGCCCACGCCCTAGTGAAAAAGAGGAGTAAAGTAAAGGAAAGTAAGAAGTTACTGTTTCGACCAGTTTAAAAGTTTTGTTTGCAACGTTTAAGAAATGCGCCCACAAAAACTATTGTGAGAAAACCATAAACCTTAAGGCTATGAACTGGCTATAGCCACAAACTCTCGCAGTGTAAATAGTTACACCAGAGGGCACCACCACCACCAGAGTCAGCCTGTTTAGGGGCTTGGCTCGTCTGCAACCAGGAGGAGCCCGTCCGTATATAGGGCCTTGGCTTACCTGCAACCAGAGAGCACGCCTGTTTATGGGGCCTTGGCTCACCACCACAAAGAGGGTACCTGGTCAGCACCAACTGTGGAGGCCGCCTCTGCATCCTGCCAGAAGAGGCTGAAGGCGCGGATCCACCAGGCCAGGTATACCCTGAAACCACCAGCCCATGTAAGCCGCCTCTACATCCTGCCAGAAGTGGCTGAAGCCGCGGCCAACGTGAGAGGGTTTTGGGTGGGTTAACGGACTTGTGGGTGGAGGGTGGTGATGTATGGTACCTGGTGCTTTTAAATGTTTTAACATGTTTTAATATTTTATGCATTTTAAAATGTTGTCTTGCAGCCCGAGGACGTGCTGGTGATAACTAAGGGGGAATGTGGCGCCCCTGACCTGGTCAGGCACCACTGAGTACTGCACCCATGCTGGGGACAGTACAATACAGGTAATCCAGATGGCTGACAGGGGTGTGGAACACAGGCGCATAGTGACCAGGCCTCACACATGTACCCATGAGAGGACCCCTGGGGATCCCAGGAGGGGGCAAGCCTTCACCTTCACTGGAATAGTGGAGGGGGTAGAGCCTCCATCTCCTCTCAAGGGGTGTGGTAAGAGAGTCTGGTTGCTAGGTGGCGTAGGCAAGAACAGGAGAGGAGGAGCAGTGAGCCAGTTCAGTGTAGAGTTCAGGGAGCTCGAGTGAGGAGCAGACCTGTGGGGCTGATGCTGTCTAACAGCGCCCGCGCAGTGGCTATTGACGGGGGAGAACGGTCAACTAGGAGTGCTGCCTGAAAGCCAGCTTCAGCTAGAGAGTGCAACGGAGTGGGAAGTAAGGAGACTGCTAGAGAGCACCAGGCCCAACCGGGCGGCAGATCCCGAAGCGGGGATAGATTCAACTTTCTTCTGCTAAACCTGCCGGTGTGGGGCTCTTAAAGCCCACACCACAACACTACAAAAGCCGCAGCCACGTAACCACAAGTTAGGGCCCATAGGTCATAGGAGGCAAGAGGCTGGAGTGGCCTGGTCCAGGGAACAAGCACACGGCAAAACAAGAAGGGGAGAGAGGCTTGGAGCATCTTCCCTGGGTGACCCCCATAGGGACTCAAAGTCGGGGTTACCCCAAACCACCAAGGGCTAAGGAAGGCGAGTCAGTAGTCACCCTCATAAAGTCAGCCTGAAGGATACCTGGTTCCACCTGGTTCGTCCCAGCTACGCCCGGGTTACTCACCCTGCCATCAAATGTGAGTAAAAACCCTGAAAGACACTCTGCCTGTGTGGTCATTCTGCGACTTGTAGTACTACGCATTTACACCGGGTCCTGGGGCTTGCCTCACTCTCAGGAGGCTACTACATCTGACTGCACATATCATCAGCCCCAGGCACCCCTAACCTGCAGTGGCGGTCCCCACTGACCGCAATACTGAGAGTGGCGTCACGATCAAAACCGAAGATTCCCTACCTGTGACCAGCACCAGCTACGTGGAGTCCCTGAAGGTATGCACCGACACAACACCAGCGGGGCTTCACATCTGGCGTCACGAACAGGATAAGGACTAGACCTGTTCAGACAGGTGACCATGTGCCTAGGCGGTCCGCTTGAAAAATTGGAAGCGCCGCCATATTGCCGCCATGAAAAGCGCGCTGAAAAACAACAGCAGCCCGCGCTGGAAGAAGTTACCGCCCACGAAGAGGTGTGGCTACCCAGAGATCCCCTGCAGAGTTCTGACCTTGCCAGCTATGAGAGTGGAAGCGTCCAGAAACGGCGAGAGAGAAGGGAAGCCACAAGCCTGCTGCTGGGAGAGGAGCTGCTGAAAGAGGCAGAGCAGAAACTGAACAGCTTGCTATCAGAGGCAACGGCGAGTCCACAGCTGGAGAGTCGTGCAGAAGAGGGCGCAGAAGAAATGGCGTCTGACCGCAGAAATCCAGAACCGGGCTCCGCTGCCTGGTGGTATCGGGAGCTGGCCCAGTTCTGCGACCGATTGGAGACCCGGGTTGTGGAGCAGATCCGGGAAGAACGAATGGAAGTGCTGGAGATGACCGCGGCGGTTCGGGCCTATGAAAGGAGAGCCGCGCGCCGAGTGCCAGACAGGACGGCGACGACGCAGACCCCGATGCTGCCACCGGTGGGTGAGTCGAGTAATGCCCCGGCCAGTGCAAGTGCCCCGACCCCTGCTGCCGCGTCCGCGGTCCCCGAAGAGGCGTCCGGTGCGGCGACGCTGAAGCAGGCCGCAGCCACGCCAGGTGCGGCCTTCCAAGCCCCAGCGGCCGCAGCGATGCCCTGCTCGGCCCACCAAGACCCGGTCCCTGCAGCAACGCCCAGTCCGGCCCGCAAAGAACCGGCTGCCACCGCGACCCTCATCCGTGTCGCAGGCGTAACGCTGACCCAGGCCGCCGCCCTGCTAGGCCCGGCCCGCCGAGACCCCACCGCCGCAGCAACGCTCGTCCGCGCCGCAAGTGAGATGCTGAACCAGGCCGCAGCCCCGCCAGGTGCGGCCCGTCAAGCCCCGATCACAGCAGCGACGCCCAGCTCAGCCTGCACAGAGCCCTCTGCAACAGCGACGCTGATCCAGGCCGCCGCCATGCCAGGCGCGGCCCGCCAAGACCAGGCCGCCGCAGCGATGCCCTGCCCGGCCCGCACAGACCAGGCCGCCGCCATGCCAGGCACGGCCCGCCAAGACCAGGCCGCCGCCATGCCAGGCGCGGCCCGCCAAGAAGAGAAGACTACCTCATCATTTTCCCCGGCCTGCAAGGCCAGAGCAGACATTGCTCCCCAGTCCACGGAGGTCCCTGATAGGAAGCCTATGCTGGGAGAGGACTCCACCTACTGGCAGCTGAGGGCTGACATGGAGGCCAAGTTTCCGAAGTGGTTGGTGGATCAGTACGTGCGCCCCCCGCGCACCCCCAAGGAGATTCAGGCAACCCCTGCAGCCCCGCCAGAGAGTCCACCGCCCGGACCAGCTGAGGACCACTCATCCCCAGCGCTGCCACAACCAGAGTGCAGCGAAGAACTAAGGGGGAGAGGAGGCCAGGAAGCTGAGGAGCTGACTCCGGAGCCACCGGCAGTGGAGCAATACTCAGAGCCGGAGATGTTACCCTATTCCCGTTGGGATGAGGAAGACCTGACCCCGTCCGCTGACGAAGATCTGCCTAAAAGTCACATCTGGGAGCCTGCAGGCATGAACCCAGCCCGCAAGACACGGCGCAGCAGAGCAAAGTATCCTCCAACACCACAGTCTCCAGAGCAGAGAGAAGTCACAGCCAGAGACCTGCAAGAAAAACGAGCCCTGAGAAGATCCAAAGCCCAGGTCAGAGGACCCCTTTGTAGAGGAGTTGTGGAGGACTTCAATTTGAAAAACGGATACGGCTTCATTGTAGTAAAAGGAATAAAAGAGGGCATATTTGTGAATCGGAGAGATGTTCAAGCCCACCTGCCCAGAGGACATTCAGGCAGAAATTTGAAAATTGGAGACTTAGTACAGTTCACCATGCATGAAGGCGAAAGAGGATTGTATGCGCTTGATGTAGCACCATGTTCCAAAGAAGAAAGAAAAGACAGAGATAAAGAACCAGAAGTAGAAACAGACGAAGATCAAGAAAGGAAAGATAAAGAACCTACAGATGAAACAACCACAGACAAAGAACCTACAGATGAAACAACCACGGACGACGACGGAGAGCAAGAAAGTCACAGGTGCCGGTGCCCTACATGCCCACGCCCTAGTGAAAAAGAGGAGTAAAGTAAAGGAAAGTAAGAAGTTACTGTTTCGACCAGTTTAAAAGTTTTGTTTGCAACGTTTAAGAAATGCGCCCACAAAAACTATTGTGAGAAAACCATAAACCTTAAGGCTATGAACTGGCTATAGCCACAAACTCTCGCAGTGTAAATAGTTACACCAGAGGGCACCACCACCACCAGAGTCAGCCTGTTTAGGGGCTTGGCTCGTCTGCAACCAGGAGGAGCCCGTCCGTATATAGGGCCTTGGCTTACCTGCAACCAGAGAGCACGCCTGTTTATGGGGCCTTGGCTCACCACCACAAAGAGGGTACCTGGTCAGCACCAACTGTGGAGGCCGCCTCTGCATCCTGCCAGAAGAGGCTGAAGGCGCGGATCCACCAGGCCAGGTATACCCTGAAACCACCAGCCCATGTAAGCCGCCTCTACATCCTGCCAGAAGTGGCTGAAGCCGCGGCCAACGTGAGAGGGTTTTGGGTGGGTTAACGGACTTGTGGGTGGAGGGTGGTGATGTATGGTACCTGGTGCTTTTAAATGTTTTAACATGTTTTAATATTTTATGCATTTTAAAATGTTGTCTTGCAGCCCGAGGACGTGCTGGTGATAACTAAGGGGGAATGTGGCGCCCCTGACCTGGTCAGGCACCACTGAGTACTGCACCCATGCTGGGGACAGTACAATACAGGTAATCCAGATGGCTGACAGGGGTGTGGAACACAGGCGCATAGTGACCAGGCCTCACACATGTACCCATGAGAGGACCCCTGGGGATCCCAGGAGGGGGCAAGCCTTCACCTTCACTGGAATAGTGGAGGGGGTAGAGCCTCCATCTCCTCTCAAGGGGTGTGGTAAGAGAGTCTGGTTGCTAGGTGGCGTAGGCAAGAACAGGAGAGGAGGAGCAGTGAGCCAGTTCAGTGTAGAGTTCAGGGAGCTCGAGTGAGGAGCAGACCTGTGGGGCTGATGCTGTCTAACAGCGCCCGCGCAGTGGCTATTGACGGGGGAGAACGGTCAACTAGGAGTGCTGCCTGAAAGCCAGCTTCAGCTAGAGAGTGCAACGGAGTGGGAAGTAAGGAGACTGCTAGAGAGCACCAGGCCCAACCGGGCGGCAGATCCCGAAGCGGGGATAGATTCAACTTTCTTCTGCTAAACCTGCCGGTGTGGGGCTCTTAAAGCCCACACCACAACACTACAAAAGCCGCAGCCACGTAACCACAAGTTAGGGCCCATAGGTCATAGGAGGCAAGAGGCTGGAGTGGCCTGGTCCAGGGAACAAGCACACGGCAAAACAAGAAGGGGAGAGAGGCTTGGAGCATCTTCCCTGGGTGACCCCCATAGGGACTCAAAGTCGGGGTTACCCCAAACCACCAAGGGCTAAGGAAGGCGAGTCAGTAGTCACCCTCATAAAGTCAGCCTGAAGGATACCTGGTTCCACCTGGTTCGTCCCAGCTACGCCCGGGTTACTCACCCTGCCATCAAATGTGAGTAAAAACCCTGAAAGACACTCTGCCTGTGTGGTCATTCTGCGACTTGTAGTACTACGCATTTACACCGGGCCCTGGGGCTTGCCTCACTCTCAGGAGGCTACTACATCTGACTGCACATATCATCAGCCCCAGGCACCCCTAACCTGCAGTGGCGGTCCCCACTGACCGCAATACTGAGAGTGGCGTCACGATCAAAACCGAAGATTCCCTACCTGTGACCAGCACCAGCTACGTGGAGTCCCTGAAGGTATGCACCGACACTACACCTGTGGGGCTTCACACAGGCTTTGCAGCCTGGGAAGCTAGGGGACCCAAGATATTCTGAGTCGACCATCAGGGTTTTCAGTAAGGGGTACTCTGGCGTTGGGACTACGGCTAGTTTACTCTCGATGGGGTTATCACAGGTGGTCGGTCCTGGCTTTGTGCCCTGGGCGCTCACTCTACGGCTGGGGAATGGGGTATAGGGATGATTTTGGGGATATACGTAACGCCATCTGTGGTGTCTGGTAAGCGGGATATACCAGTGCTGCCCGCGGCCGAACTCTAAGGCGATGGTGATGGCAGCTTAAGACCTCTCAGCTCCCCACATGTGGAGCTATTTTACCTTAGGGCGGCGGGTCACTGACCAGGAGGGAAATGACCGAGCGGTGATGGCTGCCTTCTTCTCTGACGTCGCAGGGTCCTGTCGAATGGCAGAGAGATGACACACCGAGTCCACATCAGCTCAAACAAGTCCTTTTTACTAGCATCTGGTTTGTTTCGCACAGTACACAGCAGAAACAGTTCAGTTACCAGAAGGTCAATGGTCACAAGTTTCGGAGGAGATTTAATGACAGAGTCTCTCTCTGAGGTAACCTTTCTTTGTCTCTTTCTCGGCCCCTGCTCTGAGGGCTCTGTGACTCCCTCCTTAACCCACTCGTTAGTCTCGTCACTGATTTTCCCAGGGGTCTGATGCTGCACGATTTCTTTATCTATCCCACAACAGCGTCGTGAACTTGGCTTGGGGTTAGTAGTCAGACTCTTGATGAGTACCGGGCTTCCTCTTATTTAGGATCCCAGGTTAACGGTCAATGGTTTGGGGATAAACCTGACAATCCTCCTTGGTTCCATTATACCGGTGTCCACCTGAAATCTTCAGCCGGCTCTCGTCAGACCTAAAGCATCTCCTTTCCGTCTGGGTTATCCCTTTTCCTGTGTCTTTCTTTTCTTTTGGGGTACCCTCGCTCAGCACGTCGGGCCTATGTTATTTCTAGCCCTTCTTTCCGTCATCAATTTACTCTCGCCTCTTCTTGTCGCTCCTTACTGACTGACTGCTAACTTACTGTCACCCAGTCATCCTGTCAATCATGTCGCGTCTCACGCTCAGCTAGGCTCCACCCCTCTATGGACCTACTATATAAACAGTCCCAGGAATATGAAGGTAGGGGCTGCTGAGTCAATGTTGCTCAATCTAATATAAGACTCTGCATTTCCTCTCCCTTTCACCTGTGACCAAAGGGCACTGCATCTTGATGTTAAGATGCTGTATTTCCCATGTAGCGCCTAACCACAGGGGTGCCACAATTCCTTTGGCCCATATGATAAGAATAACATTGTTTTCAATTTGTGATAGATGATGCTAGGGATTTCAACTTAGGCCTCATTAACTTCAAGTTATGCCACTGCTGGTGGGGTATTTGTGGTATCTTATAACTAGTAACAATCAAAAATGATATAAGGAAAGACAACCAGTGAAACAGTGAACATGATCACGGGTATTCAAACTTATTGTTGAATTTACAGAGTGATCATAAAGCAGAGCTACTGTAGCAAAAAATGCCAAAAATGTTTTGCTCGATATGATAAAAAGGTGTTATATATACAAGTATACATGTATAAATAGTATACAAGAGTTTACTACTTTCGTAGCTGCATAGGCACATACCGATCAGAGTGCCAATACTAACCTCTATCTGTTAAGGACATCAAAGACGATGGGCATGATGACCGTAGAGACGAATTATAAATGTGACTAGTCACTGCGGCACCACCTCCCAACTGATTACCAGAGCAGTGGGTGATTATTATATCTCCTTGCTCCCTGATTATCAAACAATTGATACTTCCAATGAAATGTAAAACCCATCATCTGAATTTGGTGAAATAGGTCATTATTTGAAATATATTCATTTTTGTCAAGTTATTATTCTACAACAAACATATTAGCACTCAAAATAGCCAATAAATTAATCATGAGGGAAAAAATATTATGTAACCAATAGCAAGCTCCGGTTACCTCTTTTTACATCAAGACATAAAAAGCTTTATATTGCTGCATTCTTACACTTGCAACTTGTGTGGAATAGGTCTTTCAACAACAGAAGTGAAAAAAGTAGGGGACATCACAAGTTGTTTAACAGGAAAGGACTGCTTCCCAACCACACTGCTGCCTGAAGGGTAATAGGCGGTGAGCTCTTTATTGACAGTTCAGACCATTGGCATGGTCGTACCATTGGCCCAAACTGTGTGCTCTACAATGCTACAAGTGGAGGCAGTTTGTCATTGCAGCTGGGCCATTGAAGTTGTGTCACAGGACGGAATAGATGTAACGAGGATAAGGGCTCCTCTACTGACCCTCAGGATAGGGGGCCCTGGCTATCCCTAATAACAGAATTACCTCAAAAGGTGAGGATGTCTGGGCCACCACCCTGGCCCTGCTTCAAACCAGCCTTGATCTAGAACCCCCTCTCCCCCCACCCCAGATGAGAATTGGGATCAGAGTGGTAGCCCCACAGAAAATAGACAAACAGGGGGGGGAACCAAAACCCAAACACAGAGGTATAAGACAATAAATGGTAAAGGGGAAAAACCAAAGCAGGGCAGAAAATACAAGATAGCTCCACAACATCAGCAAGCATACAGCAACACTTGCTCCAGCAGCTACAAACCTTCCTTTCATCATGACAGAACTTTGTAGAATGGGATTCTATCAACTGCAAGGAAGAGATGGCTGATGGGCCTTTTAAGGAGCAGGGTAGTGGCCACAAAAGGCTGCAGCTGAGCTCCAATTTAGCAACTTGCAGAAAGGGAAAACTGACATTAACCCTTGCTGCTCCACCAGAAAGCAAAGTACATTTAATATTAGTCTCCAGAGTAGGGAGAAAGCTCAAATAGTAGAACCATCACAAATCAATCCACGCGGAGAGAAAATCGTACCAAACTGGCTAAATAGTTTACAATTTGTTTAAACTTAAAAACCTTCAGAATCATCGTGCCAGCTTCACAGGCAAAAAAAAGCTGATGGCAAGTTCCATTTAATGCACTACTTAAAGTAGTTATACCACTAAAAACATTATCCCCATTTCACAGGATTGGTAATAAATAGGGATGATCGAATACCTCAAATATTCGGCAATGCCCATATTCGCCGAATAGGTCACCGCTATTTGACTATTGCGAATATTTGATGCGCAATGTAAGTCTATGGGAAACTCGAATAGTTGCCGAATAGCAACTATTCGGGCTTCCCATAGACTTACATTGCTCATCGAGTATTCGCATAGCGGCAACCTATTCGTCGGATATTCACGAAGCCGAATATTACCGAATATTTGTGATATTCGATCATCCCTAGTAATAAATGATTGCTGAAGGTAAAAATTTGGGCTGCCACATGAATTTCTAGAAAATGAGTACAAAGTCCCTGCTTATGGAAGAGTGAATGGAGCAGTGGACTTGGTCGGACATTCACTACTCACATTAGGAAGTCAGCAGCACAATCCATGGACAAATCTTTGTCTGAAGTGGAGGGTGCAACAGAATTTTTCAGCAAAACAGTAAAGATCACAGGGCAGAGGAGTTGGCTAGCAGATATTAACCTGCATTCAATCACATAGTAGAGACCCATGAATTGTGGGCATCCCATAAAAGCAGCAGTGGTATTGAGTAGAGATAAGCAAATTAAGTCAATGAAAATTGAATTCATGTTACAATTTTTAAATTACACAAGACTTCGAAAATACTATTTTCCATTTGATTTGTACAAATCATCAAAAATATCTACCACAGTCACCACAGTCATCATATAACACCTACAGAATCATATTATATATATATATTATATATATAAATAAAATAAATAATAATAATCAAATTGAGTTCATAGCCAAAAAATATGCTTTTTTTTAAAAAAAAAAAAAAAAATTTATAAGAGGTAAATAAAATAGAACAAGCAAAATTAAATAAATTAAACAAGTTTGGGGATAAGAAAAAAGCAAGTCTTTTATTTTTGCACATATATAAAACCGACACATGAAGCCAAAATCATGCTGAATAAATATTTATTATAATAATGCTTCAAATAATGCTATAATAATGCCTCAAAATGAATAAATCACTCACCCATATTCGTAATGGCAACCAGGGTAGCACGATGGTCCCCACGTGCTACCCTGGTTGTCATTACAAATATGGGTGAGTGATTTATTCATTTTGAGGTTATCACTTGGGATCGGACCAAATTGGTGGCAACTCTGCACCTATATATATATATCCCCAGAATGAATTGATTCACCCCCTCCTGGTTTTGCTATTGAACATTTATCCAGGGGCATGTGGGGTCTTTATCTTTTCCCCCTCTGCACCTTACCCACACTTTTTTGACTTCCGTTGTAAAAAACCTTGTCCATTTGAAGCATTATTATAATAAATATTTATTCAGCATGATTTTGGCTTTATGTGTCGGTTTTATATATGTGCAAAAATCAAAGACTTGCTTTTTTCTGTTCCTCTATATCCTTTCAAGTTGTTGCACACTTAGGTGATGAGATTTGCCATGGGTCTCTGTTTTTTTTGTCCTTTACAAGTTTGGGGATAAGCAGAAAACATTTCCTCTTCATCATACCATATTTTATTTACTTCTAATAAAAATAATATTTTTTTTTTAAAAAGCATATTTTTTTTGGCTATGAACTCAATTTGATTCTGTAGGTGTTGTTGCTAAGGAGTTAGCCATTAGTAATAATTTTTGACCATTTATTGGTTTCTTGCACAGTCATCATATTGTATGACAAATCATATACTATAGCACATCATATGGTATATCACACTCTATTTTAGCCTGCATAACAGTCAAGACAGGGACCATCTGTTTAGTGAAAGAATATCACAGCTTACAGTTTAGCAATAGAAATAGGAAGAAAAAGTAAAAAAAAACCCTTCTGAATATACTGTACAGATAGTGTGTTGAACAAAACAGCAGTGAAGATTAGTTACTAGCCATATACCCATTGCCATATATGTGGAGGTGATTTTAACACCACTAAGTGTATTACGGTATTTCCCTTAAAAAGGCTTGAAAGCTTTTGGCAAAAGTGCAAGCAGACCTCAAAGTGTACTACACGTCACTTAAAAGTAAAGAGAGTACCTGGAATTCGCAAATTTTTTTTAAATGTTGTCAATGCTGGTAAATTCAAATTTCAAAAGAATCAATCATCTCTAATAGCAAAATATTGCAATAACAGTGGCTGAGGCTGTTTTCATATTTGGATTGTACAGACATTGGCAATACATTAATAAGGTGTTGGTAATAACACAATAATTTGAAAGAAGCAATAACATCTTTTATTATTAATTTTTCACTAGTTGTAGGAAGAGCAGTATAGTTGAGTGATATTAAATTATTATAATCTTATAAATAGTTATCTTTCTCAGACATGGAATATCAGCAACACCCCAATATAAATCTAGAAATTTACTATGTGTAGGATTCTATAAATCATATGTATAGAAATGTCACACTTGCACAGATAAAGTAACAGAACCGAGTCAACTGCATGGATACAGATACATACCCAAGTTTAAAAGGAACCTGTTTCTTCAGAACAGAGCTACTTTCAGTTATGGAGATCTTACAGTCACCATTCACGGCAATGCTCACCAACCTCACATGACTAATTCCATTTTGTAGGATTGGTAACTGCTGCACTTAATACTAATCCCACTTTTTTTATCTTTCTTGGCAGGGTATGCGGACCCTACCCACTGCTTGCAGATTTATCTCTATGAGATGACACACACCAGGGCATTGGGGTACCCGGTCCTGGGCCTTGTTTCGCAGGGACGTATAACGGGTGGCCGTTGCCCAGTTCCGTGACCCTGGGGATCACTTAAAAAGGGGATTAATAAATGGGGAAAAATAAAAATAAAGTGTTTTTCATGACGCCACTTGTGGTATGCGGTTATATGGGGAAAAATGCTGCTGCAAAGTCTCTCATTAGTGGGGTTGATTATATTTGGCAGCTTGGATCTTGTGGCTCTCCACAAGTAGAGCTAGGCCACAGGGGAGGATGATGGTGGTTGTAGTATGGTGATGCAGACATGTAGGAAGATTCAGACAACACGGGGGCTGCGGTTCAACTTGTGCTTTACTCACTGGTTTGGAGTAGCTGCAATCTGGCTGGTGCTGGTCTCTACCAATCTGGGCCTCAGGTGATTCAATATTCCCTTGATCCCAGTGCCGGTGTAGTGACCTGGTGAGCTTTACTTCCATGCACCTATCTGTAGTTAGTGGGTCCCCGTGGCCTGAAGCGTTTTGGGGTCCCCTCCTGTTGTCACAGTCTTGGCCCATATGGCAGGCAGCTTGAACCTCTCTTGGGTCGAACCCTTCTCCCCATTCCCGGGTTCCCTTTTGCTGCTGTGCCCCGGACACTAACGTTGGTGAGGAACCATGATGATTCCCTCACCAGGCAGATTTATCGGGTGAGCTTGAAGCATCTTCATGAACTAGGGCTCTGCACCCCATCGGTGCTCGGTCCAGTGAGTACTCACACCGTATTCTCCCTGACAACCGTACTCCTTTAGCCCAATAAGCCACTTTAGACTTTCTGTCAGCACGTCAACTTCTGACTGACTGTCTGTCTTACTTTTTACTATCTAACAAGATTCCTGTCTTCTGTACACTCCACTGACTAGCCCCTCCTCCTCCCGGGTTTCTGACTAGTTGATTGGAGTCCCGACCAAAAAGTGGCCATCCAACAGTTCCATCTCTAGCCTGTTACCCAGTCTGGGGCAAAGGGCGTGGATGTGTGTGTTTGGATGTTATTTACCGGCACTGGTCTTCTAGGAATCCGGGGTTAGATGCAGTACCCTTTGGCACCTGATGCGTCAGGGGTCCCACATGAGACAAAATGCCTTCCTATTTAAACATACCTTGCTTTGAAGCTATCAGTGTCTCCTCCTCTTTTTGAGCGCCATTGGTCCCTAATTTAATCCCACTTTGTGTGTACTTCATGACTGAAAGCTGGCAGCTTTCAATAGAAAATTACTTTCAACAGGCAGCCGGGCAGCATTATAACACTATTAGGGTTCAGACATATCTAGAAAATGTGCGAGTGCAATGTCAGAAAACATCGCATTGCAGTCACACCAATGTAAACAATAGAGCAGAGCACATCTGCTACTTTTATCTATGAAATCTTCTGTGTGCAGGGAAAATCACAGCATGCTGTGAGTGGCTCGGTACCGTCACAATACAAGTCAATGGGTGTGAGAAAAATGCACGGCACACGCACTGCACACAGACCACATTGTAAGTGCATTTTTAACATGGAGTTTTACATACAGTCAAACGCTAGAAAGATAGGTAGGTGGAAAGGTAGATATATAGATATATGTGCAATACATATATAATGTCCCATCCCCCTGTATATTGTAAGCTTGCCCCCCTTTTCCTTTCATGTGGCACTAAAGGGTATTTAGTCTTGTTATTAGCCCCAAATTCTATATTTAAAAAATATCATTGATGTGGGTTCGCCCTTATTTTTGTTAGCAAGCTAAAGTGAAGCAGACAGCTACAGCGTGCAGACCACAGCTGGCAGAATTACCTTGGCTGGTAATCCAAAACATAGGTCACCCCACAATTATTTTAAATAATACATTTAAAATTAAATAAATAATTTAAAACAAAAAATGTGGGGTCCCCCCAAATTCGATCACCAGCCAAGCAGAAGACAAAGAGAGTGCAGACGTCTTTTGGCCCTGTAGTCCAGTAGCTTCCTTACTAAAAATTATACATTACACCATCAACATTTTGTTTCACAGAGACAATTCACAATATATCACATTACATTACAATTCATATACCACAATATTTACAAAAGACGCAAGACATTATTCATATTACAATACATGACAAGATAATGAAGTAATTGATGTCTTTAGAGGTAGGAACACGACAGCGATAGTCCACCACTCTTACACAGTGCTAAACTACTCCTTTATGGCCCTTTTCCAATCTGGCCCACAAGCATGAAGTTTCTTTCCAGTGGGTGGAAGAAGCCCCAGGCACGATGTGGGATCTAAATTTTGCAAATGCGGCAGTGCCTTGCGTCAGCACATTTGGGACATTAAGACAGCACATCAACACTCCACACATTTAAAGGTATAGTGTGGGTCAGCAGCCGCTAAACCACCTTGACCGGGGGACATATGCTCTTCTGCACATAAATTCAGACACCTATTAGCACTTCAGTTAGATAATAAACTGTGCATTTTTATTTACCCATGATGCAACATTTTAACCCCAGAAGGTGGCTTGATATAGATCATTGGGGGTTAAACATTACATCCTTATCTACAATGATTACTACTGCTCCATTCAAATGTGATAATTGTTTCCTGCAATATGACCACTTTGTAGGATTTACTTTTACAATGTGACATATATTTTGTGACATATACCGTATTTTTCGCTTTATAAGACACACTTTTGTTCCCCCAAATTTTGGGGGAAAGTAGGGGGTGCGTCTTATAATCCGAATATAGGGGGGGTGTATATATATATATACACAGAGTCCAGTGGAGGTGCAGGCAGCTCTGGAGCGGTGCTGGGGACTGGTTGGGGCTGGGAGTGGCAGCGTTTGATCTCCTGCTCTCCCGCTCATATAATATGCACAGCCGCTGTCGATCAGAAGCGTGGTGCTGAAACTGCATCACGCTGATGGGCTGAGGGAGCTGTGCATATTATCTGCCTGTGCTTACCTTTGATTGCACAGGATCTCCCCTCCCCCTGTGTTAGATATAGCCTCCCGTGCTGCTGCCCATAGTAAAATAATAAACTCTTTACTCACCTCCTCCAGCATCTGGCGGTCTCCCTCCTGCTGGCTGTGATTAAACACACAGATTTCACTCTGCCGTGCCGATCACATGACCTCCACTAGAACTAGGAAGTAGGAAGTGCAGGAGACAGGAGGAGTTCAACCCCGAGGAGGGAGACACGAGACAGGACTGTGCTGCAGAAGGTAAGGAAAGAGTTTATTTTACTAAAAGCAGCAACATGGGGGCGATATACCACAGAGGCTGATGTGGCCCTGTCTGCCTGCCACAAAGGCTGATGTGGCCCTGTCTGCCTGCCACAGAGGGTGATGTGGCCCTGTCTGCCTGCCACAGAGGCTGATGTGGCACTGTCTGCCTGCCACAGAGGCTGATGTGGCCCTGTCTGCCTGCCACAGAGGCTGATGTGGCCCTGTCTGCCTGCCACAGAGGCTGATGTGGCCCTGTCTGCCTGCCACAGAGGCTGATGTGGCCCTGTCTGCCTGCCACAGAGGCTGATGTGGCCCTGTCTGCCTGCCACAGAGGGTGATGTGGCCCTGTCTGCCTGCCACAGAGGGTGATGTGGCCCTGTCTGCCTGCCACAGAGGATGATGTGGCCCTGTCTGCCTGCCACAGTGGGTGATGTGGCCCTGTCTGCCTGCCACAGAGGGTGATGTGGCCCTGTCTGCCTGCCACAGAGGGTGATGTGGCCCTGTCTGCCTGCCACAGAGGGTGATGTGGCCCTGTCTGCCTGCCACAGAGGGTGATGTGGCCCTGTCTGCCTGCCACAGAGGGTGATGTGGCCCTGTCTGCCTGCCACAGAGGGTGATGTGGCCCTGTCTGCCTGCCACAGAGGGTGATGTGGCCCTGTCTGCCTGCCACAGAGGCCCTGTCTGCCTGCCACAGTGGCCCTGTCTGCCTGCCACAGTGGCCCTGTCTGCCTGCCACAGTGGGCCTGTCTGCCTGCCACAGTGGGCCTGTCTGCCTGCCACAGTGGCCCTGTCTGCCTGCCACAGTGGCCCTGTCTGCCTGCCACAGTGGCCCTGTCTGCCAGCCATAGAGGATGTGTGCCAGCCATAGGGGAAATGTGGCATCACTGGGGGACATGTTCAATATAAGGTGGCCATATCCAGATTAAGGGGGCTAATTTTAGGATGAGGGGGCTATGAGGGACATATACCCTATATTATTTGTTAGACGGACACTGGCATTATAAGACGGACCCCATTTATTAAAAAATTCTCTATTCCTTCACCAAATTTGGGGGTGCGTCTTATAATCAGGTGCGTCTTATAAAGCGAAAAATACGGTAAGCTTTTGGTTATTTGAAAAATATATTTATAGTTCCTGCATTTATGACTTGGAAATCATTTTATGCATTTCTAATTCAAATTAGACCAATTTTAAAGTCACATTTTACTTCCTACATCATGGTAGCATAACATGATAACAAAATACAGAAATAATTATAGTAATAAAAAAGAATATTTAAGGAAAGAACATTGTAGGCTTGAACATAAGTATAGTAATTTCCTTTTCTATTTCAATGTCTTTCACATATCTATTAATTCTTTTGGTAGTTATTTATATCACAATCTGCTGGGAATGTAGCTTGTTGCTTGTATGTATTTATGGCAAGTTAATAACACCTGTTTGGATTTACTTAGTAGTTTTTCTTACTTAATAATGACTTTCAAGAGCTTGCCTGGCTACATAATGTATGGGCAGCACAATGTAAGGACAATTCACAACTTTACAAGGACACAATCTACATCTTTCCTGAAGTATTGAACAATTATTTCCCTTGGGTGTTTATTGTTTTACTTTTTTTATGTAGTATACAAGTATAAAATAAGGAAACAGTATTAAAATGGTATCCATAGAGATCAAGCAGAAACAATAAGAATTCATATGAGTGTAAAGGATTCTGAGAAATTAGTACAAAAGGTTAATGGATCAGGGAAAATTCCAATCATCTGTTCACGTGGATTTTCCTAGGAAATGTCTCATCAATTTCTGAAACTTTCCAGACCCCAGAACATAACAAACGTAAGATGTAAAATTTAAGAAATCTTTGTATTCATCTCACTGCTCACCTCTCCGGCCACTCTGCTTCTCACCTATTGAGTCCTCTCTGCATCTTCTTATCACCACTGCACATACTGAAATTGATGGGCCTCTCACACTAGGCTAGGACTAGGGATCTGAACAGGTAAACAAAAGGTCATGATATGATGACACCACAACATGTGCCATGACCTTATACATGCATGCACAGAACCATTCCGGGCCTCATCAGAGATGGGGACCAGGGGATTTCAGTTTACGCAAAGGTGATAGGAAGTTGACCAGACAAGGGAGGAGTACAGAGACTCCAGAGGTGAGCGGTAAGGTGCATAAAAGGATTTGACATTTTCTAGCTTCTTATTGGTATGCCTGCTGTAGAAATGAATTATCACCATCAATGTGCCATTAATGTGCCCATAAATTTTAAAAGGAACCTGTGAGCACACTTTTTTAAATTAATGTACAGGCATGGCAGGAATGGTGTGTTGTAACACAGATTAAGTTAATAGTTCAGTGAAGAAATCCGCTTTGTTGTTCTTCTGCAGTGATAGGCGGACTCGCAGATAACCAGGACCAGCGGATCTCACCGGATTAAAAAAAAAGGTTAGTTTGGTTCTAGCCTGGAATTGATCCTGGTTATCTGGTCAGACGCTGGTCCCCATATAAATCTATGGTGACCAGAATCCGGCTATTAAAAATGGTGGTAGAAGGGATATGGGGATAGCAGCAAGCGCTTCATACTGACCGAGTCTCTAGCGCAGCTGTAACTGCTCCCATGGCTGCTCATTCACTTCCATGGCTGCTCATTTACCTTCATGCATATACATTGCTTACCCCACCCACTGGTGTCTGTGATTGGTTGCAGTCAGATGTACCCCCACCCTGAGTGGCAGAGTGGCAGCTGACTGCTTCCAATCACAGACGCTACCTGCATCTATATGGTATAAAAATAAATAAATAAATTGGAATAGGGTCACCCTCATATTATGATATCCAGCACAGATAAAGAATATGGCTACAGGCTGCAGCCCCAGCTGTGCTCTTATCTTGGCTGTGTAGCAAAATAGGAGGAACCGCATGTGGCTTTTTTAAAAATTATTTACATAAATGATTTTACAAGAATGATGTGCGGTGCCCCCAATTTGTCTGGGTATCATAATATGAGGGGACCCTACGCAATTTTTTTAATTTATTTATTTATTTTTACTGTATGATAGACCTGCAGACAAGGTCTCTGTTTGGAAGCGTCAGACATGCTGTCACTTAGCGTGGGGGCGCGTCTGACTGCAACCAATCACAAACGCTGGTGGGAGGAAAAAGCAGTACATATGCATGAGGCTAATAAGAGGCCTTGGAAGTGAATGAGCAGTTACAGCTGTGCCAGAGCCTCGGTAAGTATGAAGCACTTGCTTCATTCTTATTTTCTTTTATTTTTACTTTATTTTTTTTTTATTTCCCGAGCTGCCAGATCTAGATCAATGCCCAGAGTTTTCTGGTAGTTAGATTTTGGTGCACAGGGCTGAACTGTACACTTAGGGGTACTTTGCACACTACGACATCGCAAGTCGATGCTTGTGATGCCGAGCGCGATAATCCCCGCCCCATTCGCAGCTGCGATATTTTGTGATTGCTGCCGTAGCGAACATTATCGCTACCGCAGCTTCACATGCACTCACCTGCCTGCGACGTCGCTCTGGCCGGCGAACCACCTACTTCCTAAGGGGGTGGGTTCGTGCAGCGTCATAGCGACGCCACACGGCAGGCGGCCAATAGAAGTGGAGAGGCGGAGATGAGCGGGACGTAAACATCCCGCCCACCTCCGTCCTTCCGCATAGCCGGCGTGAGCCGCGGTGACGCAGGTAAGCTGATGTTCCTCGCTCCTGCGGCTTCACACACAGCGATGTGTGCTGCCGCAGGGGAACGAGGAACAACATCATACCATCGCTGCAGCTAAATTATGAAAATGTCGGACACTACACCGATGATACGATTACGATACTTTTGCGCTCATTAATCATATCAAAAAGGATTTACACACTACGACATCGACAGCGACGCCGGATGTGCGTCACTTTCGATTTGACCACACCGACATCGCAGCTGCGATGTTGTAGTGTGCAAATTAGCCCTTAGTTTTGTCCTTCCTATCTGTCATTCCCCGACCCCTCTGACTGGCTGTGAATGTCAGGTCACTGCTGAAATTTGAAGACAGGTCATTCACAAACTAAAGACAAGCAGAGGGGCCAGGGAATCACATACAGGGAGAAGACTCAGTGTATACACCAGCCCCTGTGCACCAAAATCTAACTACCAGAAAACGCCAAATGCTGATTACAGAAGAACAACAAAGCTGATTTCTTCACCAAACGATTAACTTAATCTGTGTTCAGTGCAGCCCCTGTCCACCAAAATCTAATTATCAGACAAATTCTAATAGTGACTAAAGAAGAACCAGAAAGTGGATTTCTTTACCAAAGGTATCAATGTAATCAGTATTACAGCTCCATTACAACCACGGCCTTACTTCCCATTACAAAATCGTGCTCACAGGTTCTCTTTTTTGGAAAGTCATTCAAATGCACCAAATTTATCTCAAGTTTACCATGAATATGAATTTGAACTTGCAGAGCTATTACACCGAATCTGCAATCTATTTTCATTGCCAAAATTTTACACGAAATCAATTTAAATACATGTAAAAGGTCAGTCTGCCCCAAATGTCTAAGATGGAATACCCTGTTAATTTATTTTCTTCTAAATGAGAGATCTAGATCTTTTTAAAAGGAAGCATAAAGAGGGCAATTTAGCAATGTGTTTTAACCAGAAAACTGGTGAAAAACACTTTGAAAAGTCTAAACTTTGGGGGGCAGGACACAGATATGCACAACAACTTTACATTTTTTTGTTGTTTTCCCACCAATTTTAAGCAGTTGTCCCAAAATTAGTGCAACAGGGAAGGAACCAAGACAGGATTAAGGCATGTCTGCCAGTCATTTCAGGAAAAGTGCTGATGTTTTTATGAAAGAAATGTTACTCTAGTACTTGACTGGAATAGCACTTCTTGCGAAGTACAGAGAGGTGCGTGCCACAGAAAAGATGCACTGAATTCATTAAGTAAAATTTTCCACTTAGTAAATAAGGCACATACTCCAACAAGTCAAAAACCATATAATTTTATATCTAGAATAGAGGATATACTACCAAATAACCATGAAAAACCTCTAAAACATCAATTTTATTAATTAATCATTAAAATACTCCTAATCTAAAAACTTTGGCGTCATCCCCAATAGTTCAACACTAGACAGAAAGTCGTGATTGTGAATAGTGTATAAGGTTCTAAAACTAGGGCAGTAGGCCAACGGCGTGCACCCCCCCCATCCGTGATTTTTTTAGGGGGTATCGCGATATGGCGTAGGACTTTTTTACGCATGACCACTTAATCACATCAACACAATACACTGGTGGTGGTTATAGGCCAGGAAAAGTGACAGGGGCATTTAGGACTAGCCACCGAGGAACGGGGGCACCCAAAAACTTTAAGGTGTATTCACCTCCGTTGCCAGGTAGGGATAAACATTAGGGAATTCTAGGTCCCCCTATCCCATATCGCGATACCCCCTAAAAAATCACGGACTGGGGGGCGCACGCCCTTGGCCTACTGCCCTATTTTTAGGACCTTGTACACTATTCACAATCACGACTTTCTGTCTAGTGTTGAACTATTGGGGATGACCCCACAGTTTTTAGATTGGGAGTATTTTAATGAATAATTAATAAAATTGATGTTTTAGAGGTTTTTCATGGTTATTTACATACTCCAACAAGCCCTTCATTAAAACTGCCATGCCCAACACCAATTTTAATGACTCACCCCCAAAGTATATGACTTTACAGTAAGATATAAAAGCTTGGGCACCCATGTCAAAATTAATGTTATTGTGTACAGTTAAGCAAGTTGAAGATAAAATTATCTCTAAAAGCCATAAAGTTAATGGTGGCACATTTCCTTTGTATTTTAGGCAACTATATATATTTATCGTATATATATATATATATATATATATACACGATATATATATATATATATATATATATATATATATATATATATGTTTTAAAAATCATAGAACGGGAACTGGGCCAAAGCAAACGTTTGGGCAGCATTGGAGATTTGTGTGCTCAGATAACTTTGACCAATACCTCAGACCTAATTAGGTTGTTAGGGTTATGGCTTGTTCACTGTCAACATTAGGCTGGAGTGCGAGTATCGGATCACATTGCCTGGTTCGGCCGTGGCTCTTCTGACAAGAGCGGGTCAGCATCATAGAAATACATACAGTGGAGCTGCTCCTGGCAGAAGAGAAGCCATCAGGTCTGGGCAGTGTGATTCGATACTCGCACGAGTGACACGCAAATGTGACTCCAGCCTTAGGAAAAGACAGGTGATGCAAATTTCACAGCTTTATAGAAACCCAGCCTCCTCTAACCTAGTGTCAAAAAATAGCTATGGAAAACTTCTCCTGTATACTCATCATAAAATTCAGCTTCAGAAGAAGACAAGAGAACATCTAAACAAGCTGATGTATTTAGAAAACAGTCATACTGACCAATGAGGTTAAAACAGAACTCTTTGGCCACAATGATAAAAGGTATGTGTGGAGAAAAAAGGGCACAGAATTTCAAGAAAAGATCATATTGCCAACCATTAAGCATGGGAGCGAATCAATCCTGCTTTGGGGTTGTGTTGAAGCCAAAGGCACAGGAAACATCATTACAGGTAGAGGGAAAATGGATTTAATGAAATTTAAATAAATTCTTAATGCATACATAACACCATCTGTAAAAAAGCTGAAGTTGAAAAGCAGATGGTTTCTTCAAATGGATAATGATTGTAAACACACTGTAAAATCCACAATAGACCACCTCAAAAGGTGCAAGATGAAGTTTTTACAATGGCCTTTACAGTCCCCTGATCTGAACATCATTGAAAATCTGTGACTAGACCTCAAAAGAGAAGTGCATGTAAGGCGGCCCAGGAATTTTACAGAACTGGGAGACTTTTTTAAGGAAGAATGGATGAAAATCCCTCAAACAAAAATTGAAAGACTCTTGGCTGGCTACAAAAAGTGTTTACAAGCTAATGATACTATCGAAAGGTGGAGCTACTAGGTACTAATCAAGCAAGGTGCCCAAACTTTTTGCATCGGCCCATTGTCCCTTTTTGTTGATTTCAGAATTTAAAAACTGAAAATATATTATTTTTTTTTGCCTAAAATATAAAGGCAATGTGTACTCTAATTTTATGCCTTTTTAAAATCATTTCATTTTCAACTTTTTCAACTGTTCACAATAACAGTAATTATGACAAGGGGTACCCAAACCTTTACATCCCAGTGTAAATAACCAACAACAAAAAAATACAATGAAAAAATTATATTGCATCTAAAATGTGCATATAATTCGTTACTAAACCATTTTCCATTTTAAGAGCAACTAATAGCATGAAACACTACGCCTAAATTATTTCATTCTCCTTCATCATCTCTAGAACCCAGTCAAAAATAATTCTGCATATGAATTTGTTATTACCTACTGTTTTATTGATCTTCAGTGAATCAAACCTTTGAATTGCACCCAGTTTGACTTAACATTAATATTCCCTAAAATATGATTACAGCAGCTTGATATAATAATTCTTTCCTGGATTCACAGTCTGCAACAGAATTTTATTTTTCTTCTATTCCATGCAAGAACTATTGATTTACTCCTGATATGAATTTAATAGGTTCAACTGTAGAGCGGTTTTTAAGTGGTGTATACTTTTTTTTACTTCACAAGCTTTCTGCATATACTCTCACCATTTTTTTCAGACAATGTAACAAAAGCCTGGCGTGATTATGAATGTTCTACTTTTCTATTCTCTAGGGAAGTATAAAGTCAATATGGCAGCAATAGATTTTAACTGTATAACTTTTGAGAAGGTCATTTCAAAGAGATAGAATTGTGCTTAAACATTTCAATATTCAGACTTTCAATATTGAAAAAAGATATGTTCCAATAGAGTTTTATTTTTCACAACTGCATATATACAGAAACAAAATTCATCTAGTTTGTGTTAGATTTTAACATTATAGAATATGGTAAATTCGGAGTAGAGGAACCACATTGATTAATTTCTCTGGAGAAGCATTTTGTCTTGTCACCTAAAACAAACCCACCAAAATTTACATCAGGTGCAGCTCCATATGCTTTTCCATAATGACTTGTAGATATTACATCACATGGCCTTGTGCACTCAATCAGAGGGGTTATCCAAGCCAGTAGAATAACTGATGGCTAGCCAAGTAATGCTATTTTATGCTTTTACAGTTCACAAATGGGAAGTTAGAGCACACAGCTCATTCTACCCAAGAACTACTGCAGTGCTGAATAACATTGAAAATGATAGTGGTAATGTCATTCTGTGAATAATAATCCAATGGCTCAAGGGAAGTGATATACATATGTAATCACTCAGTGTGACTGTAAATAGTTATTTAGTTTTGCACACAGCAAACAAGGAGGGCAGTATTAAACCCCTCAATGCTACTTTTGATACTGAATCAAACTTCTGAATCCAAGTCTTGAACATAACAGAAAATGGGCTTCCTGCATTGTGAGATGGGAAAGCAATTTTTTATAATACTTCCTTCTTGTAATAATCCAATATTTGATCCATATACGCTATCCAAATGCCTCTGTTGATTACCAGTGGTGCGTACCATGTGCTTTCCAATAGCAGGCTAGGTGGAGGTCACTTGGATATTATCCCCTTCATGACCTGGTGATTTTCAATTTTTGCGTATTCATTTTCTCCTTCCAAGAGCCATAACATTTTTCTATTTTTGTCATCATAGTCATATGAAGGCCTGTTTTTTTTGCATGAAAAGTTGTGCTTTTGAATGATACCATTGAAAAATATTCCAAGTGCAGTGAAATTGCAAAAGAGTGTACTTCTACAATTGTTTTGTGGGTTTTTAATTTACCATGTTTACTATATAGTAAAACTGACGTGGTTATATGACTCCTCAGGTCAGTACGAGTTTGTAGATACCAAACACGTAAAAGTCATTAATAATAATTAATCATTAGATAAAAGTCATCGATAATAGATAAAATTAAGACTATTTTTTAAATTCCATTTTTGTCGCCATTTTCCGAGAACCGTAACGGTTTTATTTTTCAGGATCTGCGCTACACACAAAATTTTCAAACTGAGTTGACATTTTTACTGAAACCATTTTTGGGTGGATGCGATGTTTTTATCGACTGTTATTATATTTTATATCTTGATAGATTGGAATTTTTTGAACTTGACAATAAAAAAATGTGTATTTTGAAAAAAAAAAATATTAATGTTTTATTTTCAATGGAGCCAAAGGAGGGATTTGAACTTTTGAGTATTTTATTTTTTCATACTTTTTAATACTTTTTTCACTTTATACTGTATTCACTAATCCCCTGTGTAGTCTCGAAAGCTTGCTATTATTACAATCTTTTCAGTTAGCCATTAAAAGGTATCAACCACTGAGGACTTTCAGTTCTTTTAAACAATTTGTTTTAGGTATACTTGGAGAACAAAAATATATACCGATTGAAAGTCAATATTTCAAATTTTACAGAAACAATTTATTTTCAGTGTTATGAGTATGGCTTTGGGATGTTTTGTCAGGTAAAGGCTCCTTTACACACTGAGACTTTCTAGCGATCCCACCAGTGATCTCGACCTGGCCGGGATTGCTGGAAAGTCTCTAAAGGGGGCTTTACACGCTACAATATTGTTAATGTTTTATCGTCTGGGTCACATTGTTAGTGACGCACATCCGGTGTCATTAACGATATCGCAGCGTGTGACACTGACCAGCGACCTTAAGCGACCTCAAAAATGGTGAAAATCGTTCACCATGGAGAGGTCGTCCCAAACTCAAAAATCGGTAAGGCTTGTTTATCCATGTTAGTCATCGCTCATGCGGCAGCACACATCGCTATGTGTGACACCGCAGGAGCGAGGATCGTCTCCTTACCTGCCGCCGGCCCCAATGCGGAAGGAAGGAGGTGGGCGGGATGTTATGTCCTGCTCATCTCCGCCCCTCCGCTTTGATTGGCCGGCCGCTTAGTGACGTTGTGGTGACGTCGCTGTGATGCCGAATGTCCCTCCCCCTTGAAGGAGGGATTGTTCAGCAGTCACAGCAACGCCGCCGACCAGGTAAGTACGTGTGGCGCTGCCGTAGCGATAATGTTCGCTACGGCAGCGATCACAAACAATCGCATGCGCGACAGGGGCGGGTACTTACACGCTCGATATCGCTAGAAATTGCTAGCGATATCGCTACCGTGTAAAGCCCCCTTAACAGTCGCTGGTGAGCTGTCAAACAGGCAGATCTGGCTAACAACGCATCAGCGATACGGACCTGCAGAATGACCTCACTGGAAAGGGAATGCTAGCACGCCTATGGGCTGGGTCGCTAACGATGTTGTTGTAACGGTGTCAAACACACCGATACATGCGGCAGAGCGGGAAACAAAGGACCAAAGAATGGTCCTGAACGACTTATAGCAATCAGCGACCTCACAGCGGGGGCCAGGTCGCTGATGCGTGTCACACACTGCAATGTCGCTGGGGAGGTCGCTATTACGTCACAAAAACAGTGACGTTACAGCGATATCGCTAGCGATGCTGCAGTGTGTAAAGGGGCCTTTACTTTTAAATAATCAACTAAAAGACTTAACCCCTTCATGACCTTGGCAATATTGGTAGAACCAAGGCTGTTTATGTCCCTTTAATTCGAGCTTGAATAACGAGCCCACATATTTAACTGCATGTTGGCTTTTCTCATCAGCGGACATGTGTACTAACAGGTGGGTGGATCTCATATACATGGCTTTAAATGTGCTATTGCTGAGATTGGCCAATCGCATCGATTGCAAATGAGGTTGGCGTGGTGATGCCTCCCTGGGCCTTGAGGGAAGACGGTGTGCTGTCAAGGACAGCAGACATCTTCACTCGATCACTGTGTCTTTTGACATGGTAATCATTTACCCACATGAAGTACCGGTACGTAGATTTAGGGGGATGTCACCGCAAATTATGACGTACTGGTATGTCAAATGTTGGGAAGGGGTTAAGAAGGTTATCCATTTAAAGTGTGTGTGCCTTTTCTCTTGCATGTTCACTGCACATCAACTTGTGTTTTCAATAAAGATTTCTTGTATTCTTCTTTTTTGTGTACAACATTCATTGACCTTACATTGGATTTTCTTATTTTGGTTTCTGTCAATTATCGATTCATCTTAACATCTTTTTCGTGAGATTTATGTGTATGAGATACCTTATAATTACTTTCTATCGCATATGCAGTTACCCTTTTAAATAATACACATAGGTTCACACATTTTCACACTTTTATTCTGCCTGTTCTTTTGCTATTGTATGTACACAGTGTGAAGGGGGAAATGTGAGTGAGAGTGTAATGGGACTTCATGGAGAAACAGTGTGTGAGGGGCCATTGGGGGAAAATGTAAGGGGGCAGTATGAAGGGTAGGAACTATGAGAGGATGGTATGTGAGGAAAGTGTGAGGTGACAATATGTGGCGAAGTGGGATGTAACAGTATAGAGGGAATAGTGTCAGAAGGCAGTATGAGAGTGGAAGTGTGATAAGGCAGTATGGGGGAAAAGTGTAAAGGAACAGTATAGGGAAAAGTGTGAAGTGACAGTATGGGGTAAACAGTATGAAGAGACAGTATGGGGGAGTGTGAGGTTACAGTATGGGTCAGAAATTGAGATAAGATGGTATGGGGTAAAAGTGAGAGGAGACAGTATGGGAGGAAATTGTGAGAAGGCAATATGTAGGGAATAGTGTGAGAAGACAGTATGTGGGGAAATTGTAATAGGATGTTATGGAGGAAAGTATGACCAGTTTGGGGGGATAGAGTGAGGAGAAAGTATGAAGGGGAAAAGTGTAAGGTCAGTATGGGGTGAGAAAAGTGTGAGAGGACAGTATGGGGGTAAAATGTAAGGGAACAGAGTGAGGGAGAAGTGTGAGGGGGACAGTATGTGGGAAAAGTGTAAAGGGACAATATCTGTGGGAAAATGTAAAGGGACAGTATTGGGGAAGTATGAGATGAAAGAAAATGGTAAACAGTATGAGGAGACAATATGGTGGGAAAATGTGGAAGCGATGCTGCGCTTGGTAACTAAGGTAAATATCGGGTAAACAACCCGATATTTACCTTGGTTACCAGCGCACACCGCTTAGCGCTGGCTCCCTGCACACCTAACCACAGTACACATCGGGTTAATTACCCGATGTGTACTCTACTATGTGTGCAGGCAGCAGGAGCCGGTTTCTGCGGACGCTGGTAACCACAGTAAACATTGGGTAACCAAGAAGCCCTTACCTTGGTTACCCGATATTTACCTTTGTTACCAGCGTCCGCCGCTCTCATCTGTCAGTGCCGGCTCCTCTTCTCTGCACTCCTAGCCACAGTACACATCAGGTTAATTACCCGATGTGTACTCCAGCTACATGTGCACAGAGCAGGAGCCGGCACTGACAGCTGAGAGCGGCGGACGCTGGTAACGAAGGTAAACATCGGGTAACCAAGGTAAGGGCTTCTTGGTTACCCGATGTTTACCGTGGTTACCAGCGTCCGCAGAAGCCGGCTCCTGCTGCCTGCACATTTAGTTGTTGCTCTGTCGCTGTCACACACAGCGATGTGTGCTTCACGGCGGGAGAGCAACAACTAAAAAATGGTCCAGGACATTCCGTAACAACCAACGACCTCACAGCAGGGGCCAGGTTGTTGCTGGATGTCACACACAGCAACATCGCTAGCAACATCCCAAAAGTTGTTCCTTAGCAGCGATGTTGCTAGCGATGTTGCTTAGTGTGACGTGGCCTTAAGAGGTTAGTATGTGAGGAAAAAAGTGTGAGAAAACAGTGTATTAGTTAGTATGCAGGGTAAAGTCAGAGAAAACAGTATGGAGAGTAAGTTAAGGGAACAGTGTGAAGGGAAGTATGAAAAACATTATGGGACATAAAACTGAAGACAGTATGGGAAAAAGAGTGAGAGGACTGTATGGAGGAAAAATGTTTGAGTGATTAGTGTGATAGGACAGTAAGAGGAGGGAAATGGTAGGGGACAGTAGGGGGGAATAGTGTGAGGGTACTGCTTGCAGAAGTAGAGTGAGGGGAAATTATGAAGAAAATGTATGAAGGGACAGTGTGGGTTGGAAAGTGTGAGAGGGCATTAAGGGGGAAACAGTGTGAGAGGACAGTATGGTTGGGTATTGTGAGGGGACATTATGAGGGAATAGTGGGAGGGGACAGCATAAAGGGAATAATGTAAGAAGACAGTGTGGGAGATAAAAGTGTGAGAGGATGGTATAGTAGGGAATGTGAGGTGACAGTGTGGAAGAGAACAATTTCAGGGGACAATATGGGTGGGGAAAGTGGCAGGGGATAGTAAGATGGTAAAGATGACAGAAGTAGGTAGTGTGTATCAATAACTAAAGCGACTAGGTTTACATCACAGTAGCCGAGGTGGTAAATGGGTCCACTACCACCTCCAAAGCAAGTGACATTGTGTATTATGATGGGCTATTGGACTGCAAAGGGCCCACATACTGTTCTTGCACAGGAGCCATCTTCTGTCTGTGTCCGCTCCTCTTCTGTCTGTGCACGCTCCTGATTGGGATGATAAATACACAATACGTTCTAGGCCTTACATTTTCTTTTCCCTTCTGTAGAAGTTCAGATATTTCTAATGGAAGTAAAACAAAGCAACAATATTGCAGAGGTTAATTACCCCAGTAATTAGAAACCATCAAGTTATTTGGAAGCTGTCAACTGGGATAAACTGTTTTATATCAACTCTACACTTGAATTAATTTGATGAGAAAGACTGTAGGTCAGTGCAATATTTCTTATAGACTTTTTTCCTTGTATTTTCTATGTTGTCCCGGGAATTAAATATTGAGATAATTATGAGGACATGGTTACTGTGATGAAATATCTACAGCCTCAGTTTTAAATGAAATGAAATTTCACATAAAATAGTTTGTGCATACATTTAAAAAGCAAAGCATCATACAAACGCTTGCATTAAAGGGCATCTGTCATATAGCCACAGCCTTGCTTGTCTTTTGAGGCTTTTAACCCCTTTGTGACTAATGACAAGTTATGCATGTCATGAGTTGTCTCCCTGCCTTTGATGCATCTTCACTGCAGATGAAGGCTGAATCATTCATCCTTCATTTGCCTGTTAACCTGTAAAATGCTGCTTTCAATCTCTGAAAATGCCATTTAATGGGAGCTGGAAGTGAGGCATGTTGTTCTAAGCATTCAACGGCATCCCAGCGGTGCATTTACCAGACGTTGATGAGTTTTCATGACAGCCAGGGGTCAGCTGATGACCCACGTGTCTGTGTTCACAGTACTCCTATGAAAACTAGAAAAAGGCTGATGTTCATAGGAGACTGTGATTTCTTGCTGTATATAGAATAAGCGATCAGACTATTGCAGGTTCAAGTGCCATAAGGGGACTATGACATGCATTACAAAGTAGAACATTTTTTTAAAAAAGTATGAATTTTTTTTTTAAATTCCAAAGTTCAAATCACACACCTTTAACACATTAAAAATTAGGAAATAAAAAACATATTGCGGGAATTGCCTGCAAATCATGGTATTTACATAATTAATAGCTACATAGGTTGAAAAAAGACTTAGGTTCATCAACTTAAACCTTTCTTCACCAATTATATATTTTGTCAGCAAGTCATTTATAACTGACAATGTTGTGTGTACTGAGGAAAACATCCAGCCCTTTGTTGAAAGTTGTTATAGTGTCTGCCACTACTACCTCCTGTGGTAACGCATTCCCCAATCTGACTGCTCTAACTGTAAAGAACCCTTTCTTATTTAGCTGCCGGAATCTCCTTTCTTTCATGGCAGTGAGTGCCCCCTAGTCCTTAGTATTGTCTTTGGAAGGAATAAGTCTAAGTTAAACAAATCCAACTTTTTCAACCTCTCATCATATGGGAGGCCTTTCATTCCTTGCAATAATCTAGCTGCCCGCCTTTAAACTGACTCTAATTTCTTAATATCTTTTTAAAAATGCGGAGCCCAAAACTGGATCCCATATTCCAGATGTGGCCTTACAAGTGATTTATAGAGGGGTAACAATACGTTGGGATCACGGGATCTAATCTCTCTTTTTATACACCTTAAAATCTTGTTTGCTTTTGCAGCTGCTGCTTGACATTGAGTGCTGCTGCTCAGGTTACTTGTAACCAGAATACAAAAGTCTTTCTCTTGTTCTGTAGTCCGAGTTTACTTCCATTTAATGTATATGCAGCAATAGGATTACTCTGTCTCAGATGCATTACTTTACATTAATCAACATTAATAATTAACTAACATAAATTAATTAACATAAATCTCATTTGCCAAGTATCTGCCCATTCTGACATTTTATCCAGATCGTTTTGTAATATTGTACTATCAAGGTTCATTTTAAATATCCTACATAGTTTGGCATTGTCAGCAAAGACAGACACTTTACTATCAATCCCATCCACCATGTCATTAGTAAAGAGACTAAAAATATTCAGTCCTAGCACAGATCCCTGCAGTACTCCACTGCTGACTATAGCCCTATTAGAGAATGTACCATTTACACTGTGTACAGAATTATTAGGCAAATGAGTATTTTGATCACATAATACTTTTTATACATGTTGTCCTACTCCAAGCTGTATAGGCTTGAGAGCCAACTACCAATTAAGTAAATCAGGTGATGTGCATCTCTGTAATAAGGAGGGGTGTGGTTTAATGACATCAACACCCTATATAAGATGTGCTTAATTATTAGGCAACATCCTGTCCTTTGGCAAAATGGGTCAGAAGAGAGATTTGAAGGGCTCTGAAAAGTCCAAAATTGTGAGATGTCTTGCAAAGGGATGCAGCAGTCTTGAAATTGACAAACTTTTGAAGCATGATCACCAAACAATCAAGCGTTTCATGGCAAATAGCCAACAGGGTCGCAAGAAGCGTGTTGGGCAAAAAAGGCACAAAATAACTGCTCATGAAAGAAGAAAATCAAGCATGAAGCTGCCAAGATGCCATTTGCCACCAGTTTGGCCATATTTCAGAGCTGCAACGTTACTGGAGTATTAAAAAGCACAAGGTGTACCATACTCAGGGACATGGCCAAGGTAAGGAAGGCTGAAAACAACCACCTTTGAACAAGAAACATAAGACAAAACATCAAGACTGGGACAAGAAATATCTTAAGACTGATTTTTCAAAGGCTTTATGGACTGATGAAATGAAAGTGACTCTTGATGGGCCAGATGGATGGGCCAGAGGCTGGTCAGTAAAGGGCAGAGAGCTCCACTCCGACTCAGACGCCAGCAAGGTGGAGGTGGGGAACTGGTATGGGCTGGTATCATCAAAGATAATCTTGTGGGACCTTTTCGGGTTAAGGATGGAGTGAAGCTAAACTCACAGACCGACTGCCAGTTTCTGGAAGAAAATTTCTTCAAGCAGTGGTACAGGAAGAAGTCGGTATCGTTAAAGAAAAAACATGATTTTCATGCAGTACAATGCTCCGTCACATGCATCCAATTACTCCACAGCGTCGCTGGCCAGTAAAGGTCTAAAAGATGAAAAAGTAATGACATGGCCCTCTTGTTCACCTGATCTGAACCCCATAGAGAACCTGTGGTTCCTCATAAAATGTAAGATCTACAGGGAGGGAAAACAGTACATCTCTCGGAACAGTGTCTGGGAGGCTGTGGTGGCTGCTGCATGCAATGTTAATCATAAACAGATCAAGCAACTGACAGAATCTATGGATGGTAGGCTGTTGAGTGTCATAAAGAAAGGTGGCTATATTGGTCACTCATTTTTTGGGGTTTTGTTTTTGCATGTCAGATGTTTATTTTTAAATTTTGTGCAGTTATATTTGGTTTATCTGGTGAAAATAAACAAGTGAGATGGGAATATATTTGGTTTTTATTTTGTTGCCTAATAATTCTGCACAGTATTAGTTACCTGCACAAACAGATATCCTCCTAAGATAGCCAAATCTAAAAAAAAAACACTCCAACTTCCAAAAATAGTAAGCTTTGATATTTATGAGTCTTTTGGGTTGATTAAGAATATAGTTGTTGATCAATAATAAAAAAAATCCTCTAAAATACAACTTGCCTAATAATTCTGCACACAGTGTATAAGTACTGTTTCCTACAGTTAGGTCCAGAAATATTTGGACAGTGACACAATTTTCGCGAGTTCGGCTCTGCATGCCACCACATTGGATTTGAAATGAAACCTCTACAACAGAATTCAAGTGCAGATTGTAACGTTTAATTTGAAGGTTTGAACAAAAATATCTGATAGAAATTGTAGGAATTGTACGAATTGTACACATTTCTTTACAAACACTCCACATTTTATGAGGTCAAAAGTAATTGGACAAATAAACCAAACCCAAACAAAATTTTTTTATTTTCAATATTTTGTTGCGAATCCTTTGGAGGCAATCACTGCCTTAAGTCTGGATCCCATGGACATCACCAAACGCTGGGTTTCCTCCTTCTTAATGCTTTGCCAGGCCTTTACAGCCGCAGCCTTCAGGTCTTGCTTGTTTGTGGGTCTTTCCGTCTTAAGTCTGGATTTGAGCAAGTGAAATGCATGCTCAATTGGGTTAAGATCTGGTGATTGACTTGGCCATTGCAGAATGTTCCACTTTTTTGCACTCATGAACTCCTGGGTAGCTTTGGCTGTATGCTTGGGGTCATTGTCCATCTGTACTATGAAGCGCCGTCCGATCAACTTTGCGGCATTTGGCTGAATCTGGGCTGAAAGTATATCCTGGTACACTTCAGAATTCATCCGGCTACTCTTGTCTGCTGTTATGTCATCAATAAACACAAGTGATCCAGTGCCATTGAAAGCCATGCATGCCCATGCCATCACGTTGCCTCCACCATGTTTTACAGAGGATGTGGTGTGCCTTGGATCATGTGCCGTTCCCTTTCTTCTCCAAACTTTTTTCTTCCCATCATTCTGGTACAGGTTGATCTTGGTCTCATCTGTCCATAAAATACTTTTCCAGAACTGAGCTGGCTTCATGAGGTGTTTTTCAGCAAATTTAACTCTGGCCTGTCTATTTTTGGAATTGATGAATGGTTTGCATCTAGATGTGAACCCTTTGTATTTACTTTCATGGAGTCTTCTCTTTACTGTTGACTTAGAGACAGATACACCTACTTCACTGAGAGTGTTCTGGACTTCAGTTGATGTTGTGAACGGGTTCTTCCTCACCAAAGAAAGTATGCGGCGATCATCCACCACTGTTGTCATCCGTGGACGCCCAGGCCTTTTTGAGTTCCCAAGCTCACCAGTCAATTCCTTTTTTCTCAGAATGTACCCGACTGTTGATTTTGCTACTCCAAGCATGTCTGCTATCTCTCTGATGGATTTTTTCTTTTTTTTCAGCCTCAGGATGTTCTGCTTCACCTCAATTGAGAGTTCCTTAGACCGCATGTTGTCTGGTCACAGCAACAGCTTCCAAATGCAAAACCACACACCTGTAATCAACCCCAGACCTTTTAACTACTTCATTGATTACAGGTTAACGAGGAAGACGCCTTCAGAGTTAATTGCAGCCCTTAGAGTCCCTTGTCCAATTACTTTTGGTCCCTTGAAAAAGAGGAGGCTATGCATTACAGAGCTATGATTCCTAAACCCTTTCTCCGATTTGGATGTGAAAACTCTCATATTGCAGCTGGGAGTGTGCACTTTCAGCCCATATTATATATATAATTGTATTTCTGAACATGTTTTTGTAAACAGCTAAAATAACAAAACTTGTGTCACTGTCCAAATATTTCTGGACCTAACTGTATCTTTTAGCCAATTCCTTACCCATCTGCTTATAGTTTCCCCTAGTTATTGCTTCTGAAGCTTCATTACAAGACTCTTATGTGGCACAGTATCGAATGCATTAGTAAAGTCCAAATAAATCACATCATCTGCATTACCAATATCCAGATTTGCACTTACGTCCTCATAGAAACCCAATATGTTTTTAGACACAACTTATCTTTCATGAATCCAGATATTATATTATTCTTTCTAATATATTATTTTATGTAATCTCTTATAATGCACTCACAAACCTTACGCACTACTGATGTGACACTTACCAGACGGTTGTTGCCTAGATCCACCCTCTTACTTTTTAAAATATCAGTACCACATTAGTCATTTTCCAATCATGAAAGATTAAGGAATGGCTGAGAGTCTAAGCAGATTTACTAAGACACAAGTTTTATTCTTCTTCTGTTAAATTAGTTGAATGATCCCTGGAAAAGTCAGTTCCTTGGTGAAAATCGATGAAAAGTGCCTGTTTAATATGTCAGCCTTTTCTTTGTACTCTATAATTATCCTGTTATAATCTTTTATGGTAATGTGGTAACCATGTTGAATTTTGGCATTACTGTGATTGGCCGGCCGCACTGCATCATTAAGTATGTATAAGACCCACTGACGCTACACTCAGCACACTCTACCCTGGAAGTAGTGTAGAGAGAACTGCTGGAGAAGGGACAGTGTATTAGTTTAGCATTAAAGACCTATATTCAGTGATTATTTCTGTACAGTAATTGCTGCTGCAATGGCCCGGCTATTACAAATTTGTTCCCATTTTTAAATGGGATAGCAGATAACTTCCTGATCATTGGGGTGTGACAGCTGGAGCTCTACTGACCCTGAAAAATAGAGCTCTGAAGAAGTGCTACTCTCGACTGGTCTTTAGCACTTCCATAAGAATGAATGGAGTGGCAGTCCCCTTGACCAAAAACCCCTCCATTTGCATGTAGTTTTTCAGAGCCCTGGTTCTTAGGATAAGTGGGATTCCCAGTGGTCAGATCCTCAGCAATCTGCAAGCTATCCCCCTATCCAATGGTTAGTCACTAGAAAAATTGCCGGCATTTCCTAATCTCATAGTCTGAACTGGTGCATACTGAACATGACATACAATATCCAAAATAGCCCATATAAAAGGTAAGGTAGGTGAGCCATAGCAATTAGAGTAGGACTCAGATGAGAGTTACATCTTGACATGGTATGTGGGCACAAGTAAATTTGGCCACTTTTGTTTGCTAAGTAGCTCCTATTTTTTTTTTTTTTTTTAAAAAATCATGTTTTCTTGGCAGTAATGCGTATTCATATTCCAATGTTCACCATCTACATTCTTGTTTTTTCTCCTTCCCTTTACTTGAGTGCAACTGCTACTTTGGATATCCAATTGATAGAGGATAAATTCAGACCTTGATAATACTCCTTTAAGCTTATCACAGAAATAAGGGTATGTGCGCACGTTGCTTTTTACCTGCTTTTTACCTGCTTTTTTGCTGCTTTTTCTTCTGCGCTGTTTAATGCCAAAATGGATGTGTTCTTCTATTCAAGCAAAGTCTATGGGAATTTGGGTTTCTTGTTCACACTATGTTGTTCAAAATGCTGCCTTTTTGTGGCAGAACTTTGGTCAAAAACTCAGCTTTTCAAAGAAGCAACATGTCAATTGTTTTTGCCATTTGGGTTTTGCACTGCAAAGCTGAGTTTTTGACCAAAGTTCTGCCACAAAAAGGCAGCATTTTGAACAACATAGTGTGAACAAGAAACCCAAATTCCCATAGACTTTGCTTGAATAGAAGAACACATCCATTTTGGCATTAAACAGCGCAGAAGAAAAAGCAGCAAAAAAGCAGGTAAAAAGCAACGTGCGCACATACCCTAACTGTTAATAAGTCTGATGCACTCCCAGGAAAAAAGTACCTGGCTCAGACGTGTTTCCATTCTAATAATAATCAGTCTTCTCTGATAAACTTGCTCCTTTGCTGCTGAGCTCTTTAAAATAATAATGGGCATTCTTCCCTTTTCTCCCACAAGCCTTATTTGTTTATATTGTTATCATTGGCAAAAGACTTAATTTACCTATCTGCATTTTGACAGTGTTAAGGCTTTTGAATGGATCAATAGTTGATGATTAATGATGCCTATAGGACTGATAGAAACAGGTGTATTCCCTTCCTTTGTCAGCCCCACAGACTTTGAATGGAACAGCATTGTCTTTGTTGGACTGCCGCTCAATTGACGAGTCCACTGAGGGGGGCTGTAAGAATGAACCAATGCATAAATCTCTTAATCTGCTGGCCCTCACTGAGACCTGGATTTAGGATTTGGACACTGCTTGCCCTACTGCCATTCTCATGGTGGCTTACACTTTTCCCATTCACCAAGACCTGAGAACAGACATGGTGGTAGAGTCGGCTAACTCCTGTCCCCACAGTGCACTTTCCAGGTCATCCCCCCAGCTCCATCACTCTCATTCCCATCCTTTAAGGTCCACACCATCAGGCTCTTCCATCTTCTCTCCGTCAGAGTAGCGGTCATATACCGTCCCCAAGTCTCACCCAGCCAGTTACTTGACCACTTTTCAGCCTAGCTGCCATACTTCATGTCCTCAGAATTACCAACTTTTATCCTAGGAGACTTTAACATACTCATGAACAGTCCCACCTCCCCTATTGCATCCCAGCTTCTATCTCTAACCACCTCCTTTGGCCTCTCACAGCTATCATCCTCTGAGACAAATGAAGACAGCAACACCCTTGACCTGGTCTTCACCCGCTTCTGCGCCATCTCTCACTTTGATAACTTATACCTTCCCCTCTCTGACAACAACATCCTCTCCTTCAAGTTCACAAACTCTCACCCACCCCAGCACACTCCCACCTATCACACATTTAGAAACCTACAGGCTATCGAATCTCGGACATTTACAGACTCTCTACACTCATCATTGTTCCCTATCTCTTCACTTTCTTGTCCTGATCTGGCAGTAAACCATTACAATGACACACTCAGAAGTACCATGGACCAAGTAGCTCCTCTAACCTTCAGAAAGACCAAACACAGAGTAAAACAGCTCTGGCTCACATCGCAAACTCAATTTCTCCAGCGATGCTCCAGGAGTGCCGAACGCCTATGGAGGAAAACCCGCACACTAGAAAACTTCATCCTCTACAAATTCATGATAAGAATCTACAACACTGCCCTTCACCACCTTGATTTCCTCCAACAAAGCTCTTTGACATCTTTCATTCCCTCCTCAGTCCCAAAGCACAGATCCCTTTCACAGACCTTCATGCTAATGATCTGGCCTTGTATTTCACAGAGAAAATAGAAAACATCCGGCAAGAGATCAGCTCCCAGTCACCAAGCGTCATGATTCCCATCCCTCCCCACATCCCATCCGTATCACTCTCCACATTTGACGCAGTCACAGAGGAAAAAGTCTCCAGGCTCCTCTCCTCTTCTCGTCCTTCCACTTGCCCTACTGATCCCTTTCCCTCACACCTACTCCTGTCTTTCTCTCATGTCATCACTACTCACCTAACTAAAATCTTCAATCTCTCTCTCTCTTCTGGTATCTTCCCCTCCTCCCTTAAACACTCTATCATTACTCCATTATTAAAAAAACTACTCTTGACCCATCTTGCGCAAACAACTACAGACCAGTCTCCAATCTCCCCTTCATTTCCAAACTCTTGGAGCGCTTGGTCTATTCCCGCCTCACCCGCTACCTCTCCTCTACTCTCACTCTCTTCTAGATCCTTTACAGTCTTGCTTCTGCCCCCTACACTCAACAGAAATTGCCCTCGTCAAAGTGACCAATGACCTACTGACAGCAAAACGTAATGGTGACCACTCTCTGCTTATTCTTCTTGACCTCTCTGCAGCCTTCAACACTGTTGACCGCCATCTCCTTCTCTCTATGCTCCATTCAATCGGCCTAAAGGACACTGTGCTTTCCTGGTTTTCTTTCTATCTTTCTGGCCGCTCATTCAGTGTATCATTTCCTGGTCCACATCTTCTCCTCTTCCTCTCACAGTTGGTGTCCCTCGAGGTTCAGTCATTGGCCCTCTTCTTTTCTCCCTCTACACTGACCCAATTGGACAGACTATCAGAAGATTTGGCTTCCAGTACCATCTTTATGCTGATGACACACAACTATACACTTCATCCCGTGACCTCACCCCCGCTGTCCTACAGAATACCAGTGACTGTCTGACTGCAGTTTGCAACGTTATGTCTGCTCTCTATCTAAAACTTAACCTTTCCAAAACTGAAATACTTCTATTCCCTCCATCTTCTAACCTCCCTAAACCCAACATCTCCCTCTGTGTGTGTAGCACCATGATAACTCCTAGGCAGCAGGCTCACTGTCTGTGTGTTATACTTGACACCGATCTGTCCTTCACCTCCCATATACAATCTCTTGCCCACTCCTGTCGCTTGCACCTCAAGAACATCTCTAGAATCCGCCCCTTTCTCACAATGGAAAATACAAAAACTCTCACCATGGCCCTGATCCACTCCCGCCTCAACCACTGTAACTCTCTATTAATTGGTCTTAACCTAACTAGACTCTCTCTTCTACAATCAATCCTTAATGCAGCAGCCAGGGTCACCTACCTGGCTAACTGCTACTCGGATGCCTCCTCTCTGTGCCAGTCATTGCACTGGCTGCCCATATATCACAGGATCCAATTCAAATTGCTTGTTCTCACCCACAAAGCTCTCCACAGTGCGGCACCCCCCTACATCTTCACCTTCCTCTCTGGTTATTACCCCACCCGTTCTCTACGCTCTGCAAATGACTTTCCACTAACAGCCACATTAATCCGAACCTCCCACTCCCAGATCCAAGACTTCTCCCGAGCTGCACCAATCGTCTGGAACGCTCTACCCCAAGAAGCTAGTATGAATCACAACTTACTCAGCTTCAGACGCTCCCTAATAACGCATCTTTTTAGGGTGGCCTATCACACTCGCTAGCCAAACTAAATTCACATAGTCCCTCCACGTCTTCTCAGAACACAACCCCACGTCAAACTCCATCTCACCCAAATGAATCTCAAGGTTCTGGCCAACTGGTCCAGACAGCCATTATTTATCCTCCATTTCCTTGAGATGACTGGATTGCCATTGTAAATAAGCACTTGTACCTTGCCCCCCCCCATCGCATTGTAGGATTGTAAGCTCTCACGAGCAGGGTTATCTTTTTTTTCCATACTTTAATTATTGTATTTTCTATAACTGTTATTTGTTTGTATATGAACCTCCTCAATTGTAAAGCGCTACTGAATATGTTGGTGCTATAGAAATAAATATTTATTATCATTATTAAAAATGTGAGAGTAAAAACTTGTTTTTCTAAAATGGACAAAAAAAAGCACACATTGATCTCTTGCAATTACTGTTATGACATTTACCAGTTGACTACTGGTCTCTGCTTCCTGAACTGGTCTCAAGACATGCGAAATCCAGAGTATGGTGACTGCCACAGCAAGTTAGTGTCCGTTTCTTCCTTTTGCGATGTACTAAGATGGAATCAGTTTTGTAGTCAGCATTCACCTTGTCATTTAAACACTATAAACTGTATATGTACTATATCTTTTTTAAGATGTCATTGCTGATTTTCTTAGTAGTCTGAACATTCATATATTCAAGTCATATCTGGCTTGGATGGATAGATAGATAATAGAGGGATAGATAGATAGATAGATAGATAGATAATAGAGGGATAGATAGATAGATAGATAGATAGGTAGATAGGTAGGTATTTCCTTAAGGCTGTTGATATCAGTTTAACACTGTACGATCAGTGCCATAGTATTTGTTTCTGTTTTGTTTTAGGTTCCGCTATAACCTGGTACTTGTCCTTCCTGAAATATAAGTCAATGTTACCAGTGAAAAGATTTATTGGGGAAAAAAAGACATGTGATAGAGGGAAGCCTGGCAGCTATGCCTGCAAAAATAGTGTTTCACAGAGAGATCATTTTAAGACTGATATTGATTAGTGTAAGATGGATGCATCTTAGAATGGTATTCTTTGGTGGATCATTAATCTTCATATAGCCTCTCTATGCTTCCCCAAGTGTTTAGCTCTTGATACCAGGTGATAAATAAAAGAGCACTATTCTGTCACACACAGCTGTTTCTGTTGTAAAAACCCAATATGTCACAGCCATAAAAGTTTGAAGTTTTTTTGAGGTTTTCCGCAGATTGTGCTTAAGTAATAGGAAGCAAGGGGAAATTCAGCTATTTCAGTAATAAAGGTTTTTTCTTCTTTTAAATCTTTATGTTTTTGGAAGAAAAAAGTTTCAAATACTCTTATAATGTAAATACAATACAAAAACAAAAATACATAGACAATAAACATCACATGTACATGAATGTCTAAGTGTATTCTATGATTTAATTGGGAAACAAAATAGATTTTAAATGATGAGCTCTCATTTTACTGCCATTGATCTATATTACATCATTCTGGCCAGTTCTTCACATGATATAGTTAGTGAGATAGTAATGAAACTTATTATAAGTTTCCTGAGCACAATAGACATAAGTGGCAATGAGGAGGAGGAGCAGTGCTGTAGATATGACAATGCTGCTAGGAGAGGAGGAGAGCTGATAGAAGAGTTTGTAATGTGACACAGCTAAACTCAGTTGCACTGCCCCTCCACATATGCAGGAGGTTAGACCAGTAGATCGGGGCTGTATCATTGCATCTAATGCACTAAAAAACTTGTTCTAAGCTAGTTTGGCAAATATCCTTCTTTCCTCTGATATGCTGCTGCCTGAATATGATAGAATATCCCTAAAGTCTAATGTATAATAAGGAAAGTTTTTCACTGAGCAAAGCTTCAAAACTATTAAACAGCTGTATTTTTAAACTATTGTAATGTATTATAAATAAATATCATTTTGTTAAGGCAATTGATAGCTTAGTGTATTCTGGGTTCACTTTATCCAGCTTTTGTTGAACTGATTATGATAGGGCAAAGTCATACAGGGAGAAAAAGTGCACACCTCCAATGAAAACTCTCTGATAACATCAATTCGGACTTAACAAAAAATTAATTAGGATCCAAATACTTCACTTGTTAATACAGGCCTAAGTAAGAGGTAAAATAGTAAAAAAAAAAGTTTTGTTCCACTTTGTAGCCATTATTACATCCGGTGTCTAGTTTAAAGTGAAAAATTTGGTGAAAAGTTTTATTTAAAGAAAAGTAAACATATTATGTAAATGAAATGCACATTCAATCCTTGTAGTATAACCTCACAATACATACTAATCAGCAAAAGGGTAACAATGTTTTAAACTTTAGACTTTCAGGTTCCATGTCTCACCATTTATTATGGCTTCAAGTAGGAGACTACCTTCATTTTATAGACAAGCAAATTGGTTATTTCATAAATAAATTTGACTTGCATCTATTTACCATATGTTTAGTTATGCAGATTATTTTCATGTCACTGCATTATTACTGTTTTGCTCTTAAAAATCAAAATTTAACTTTTTTTTATATTTTTTGTATTTTGTAAGTCAACATTTTGCTTTAAACATTGCCCGAATCCTTCTAGGCATGCTCTCGATCAGATTCAAGCATTTCTCGACTGAAATCTGATCCCAGGTCTCTTTTGCATATTCCCAATGTTAGTACATACTGGTCAACTCACTTGGGTTTTTTTCTTCATCTCTACCCACAAGTGTTTGAGTGGGATGAGGTCTGGGGATTGTAGGAGCCAATCAAGCACCTATACTTCATTGTCACTGATCCATATCTTCACCAATCTCGACATATGCCTCTGATAGTTGTCCTTCTAGAACCCTATGTCACCCCTTTTCAAAGCCATAACTCATCTTGTAGGAAACTCACATATATCATAGCATTTAGACCACCATCAATCCTGGTCAAGTTTCCAATGCCTTTGGCGGTGAAACAACCCCATATCATTAGGTTTCCTCCACCAAACTTGATAGTTCATTCAATTTCTCTCGATCCGTTAGCCCCATTTTTCATCTTTTTTTCTTCCAGACCTTTTTGCAAACTTGAGCCAACACTTGTTATTACAATATTGAAGTTGCAGCTTCTTCATCTTTTTCTTTAATCCAATATTTAGCCTGGATGGCTACTTTTTGGCTTTTGAATTAATGGGCAAACTTCATTTCGTATTCTTCCAGCTTCACAGCGCTCACATGATGCAGTTTGGCAATTATCTTGGCAGAGAGAGCCCTATTAATGAACTGGATGTTTCCCTTTTCTTGGGAAATCTTTATAGCTGTTCCATGATTCGAACCAGTGACTTTTCACTTAGGTATCAACCTAATTACACGCTGAGCTATTAAGGAATGTGAGAACAGGTAGTAATTTGTAGTATACAGGAAGAAAAATATATTTCTACCACCAGGAGCAAAACAGTAACAATGTAGTAACATAACAGGGATATGTATATTTACTCACATTCTAAATATTATACACAAAACCTTCATGGTCATATTACAATTTATACACTGGGGGTGCACTAAATAGTGCCACCCGGGAAGGTACCAACTTCAAAAGACATGTTCAAAACAAGAAGGAAATGAAGCAAAAGTACCAGGAATGATACAAAATAGTATTTTATTGTTATTAAATGTTATAGAGTATACAAAAACATTTTAGAAGCTCAGAAATTGGAAGGGTCACGATAAGTGTACAAAATTACATAAAGATAGAGGTAACAAGTATCATGTATGGATAGCAACCCCACCCCACAGACCCACCAAATTTGATGGTATAGAAGACCAAACTAATCGGTTATGGTCTTACAAAAACACATGTAAAAGTAACTGCAGTGTTGCATAAGAAAAAGAGACCTAGAAGTTCAAATTTAGGATGGTCAAAGGCTCAACTGCATACTGGTCCCTGGATAAATATAAAGTTGAAATACACTAGGGGGATCTTTCAAAAATTGTTTTGTGAAAATAAATGGGATCCAACAACCTGATCCTGGATGTATAGCACTGGTGCAGGGTCCCAGGGGGTAAATCAGATATATAATGTTATAGTGGTTATCCATAAACCACAATAAGGCCTGTATGTACTGGATCCAAAGCCAATGGGGAGCCTACATCAGTGATTAACATGTAATTACATATAATATATAGAATATACTTAAATCCCCTGGTGCAGGTTCACGAAGAGTAATAGATCTGTATAAAAGCATGTAAAACCGAGATGGAAAGACAATGGACTAAAACTGATGCCTGACCACCCGGAAAAAGCGCCTTGCAAAACGGTCGTTGGGATTTCTCCCCCACCACCACTGCCACCAATTCTGGCTCACATGTAAGGGTAATTTTCATGCACGCTGCTATTTATATGTACCTAACCATCTGTTCTCCTTACTATACGTATTTGCACTTAACTCTCTCATTACTGGTGCGGATCTTATCCTAGCCGCATTTGGGCCTATGGGCTTTATATTTGCATGCAATTATATTGATTCCAGCCAATCTTAGGGATCTCGCACCAGACTATTAAATTGCACTTTGCACATTACAAGTGTATACACATATCTGTTATGATTTAGGGACCGGGGAGGATCAAATAATGCGGAATCCCAAAAAAGGTAACAGAGTGGATGGAAACTTAACGGACTGCAGACCTAATCCTGACACACAACTAACAGTAGCCGTGGGGCGTGAGATTCGCAGTCATGAGAAACGTCTATCAATCTGAATGGCCAATGACATAGAGGCATCAAGACCAGAGGGGACAGGAAAGTCCACCATAACATCCTTTACAGGCAATGCTAACCCCTTCCGAAAGAGAGCCGCAAGAGCCGCATCATTCTACTCAGTAAGGACCGCCCACTTACGAAATTTCTGACAGTATATCTCTGCAGGTTCCTGACCCTGGATTAAAGCCAATAAAGTTTTCTCGGCTTGATCAATAGTATTAGGTTCATCGTATAACAATCCTAAAGCCTGAAAAAAAAATCCTCATCCGCAAGATGAGGATCTTCAGGTGCCAGAGAAAAGGCTCAATCCTGTGGGTCACCACGCAGCAAAGAGATAACAATCTGAACTCGCTACCTGGAAGACCCTGAGGACTTGTGTTTCAAAGCAAAATACTATACAAGGATAAGGCTGCACATCAAACTTAGATAATGGTATAATGCCTCAAGCATATGGAAAAATATTGGAAAAATACAATGAAAAATGCTACTTGCTAATTTGAACATGTGAATAATGAATTGCATATCTGCCATGAATATTGCGATTGCTAAATATCTCCTTTTTCCTAATATTCATGGCAGGTATGCAATTCATTATTCACATGTTCAAATTAGCAAGTAGCATTTTTCATTGTATTTTTCCAATATTTTTCCATATGCTTGAGGAATTATACCATTATCTAAGTTTGATGTGCAGCCTTATCCTTGTATAGTATGTATTTTTTTGGCTTGCACTCAGAATATATATATTAGTGCTCACTTCAGTTATCCTATTCAGTTATATGTAGTTTTTTTCTGAATGTGAACACAGCTCCGCCCCTTTCGGCCATGTTTTTTCCATCTCCTATATAAGAAAGTCCTTAGTTACCCCTCTCCACCCACAGCAGTTTTTAATTGCAATGAGATGACACACAGTTAGGGTCACAGAGCTAGGGACCACAATATAGAGATATACCTTGACGAGGTCTTGGGGCTCAGTTACATTGATCAATGCGATTGCTAAATATCTCCTTTTTCCTAATATTCATGGCAGGTATGCAATTCATTATTCACATGTTCAAATTAGCAAGTAGCATTTTTCATTGTATTTTTCCGATATTTTTCCATATGCTTGAGGCATTATACCATTATCTAAGTTTGATGTGCAGCCTTATCCTTGTATAGTATGTATTTTTTTGGCTTGCACTCAGAATATATATATTAGTGCTCACTTCAGTTATCCTATTCAGTCAAAGCAAAATACAACCTACAATTGTTCTTGAAGTTCATAAATTTAGACCGATCCCCAGAGAACAAATCCGGTAAAGATATTTTAGGTTCTAAAACAGGTGTCTGGGCAAGATAATCAGTTATATCCTTAACCTGAGAAGTAAGCTGATCGACTCGCTCAGCCAATTGTGTGACATTCATGACAACAAGATCCTCCACAGCACCCAGAGATAAAGAGGAAAAACACACACAAAAAAAATAAATAAATAATAATTCTGACACTTTTTTTTTTCTTCTTTTGAGTACCCTGGAATCTAGGCTAGGCCGGTGGTACTGTTATGATGCAGGGACCGGGGAGGATCAAATAATGCGGAATCCCAAAAAGGTAACAGAGTGGCTGGAAACTTAACGGACTGCAGACCTAATCCTGACACACAACTAACAGTAGCCGTGGGGCATGTCTACGATGACCTGGACGCCTCGACAAAGCCGGAGAACTAAATAATCTCACAGATAGAAATATAAGAAAGCTAATCTGCCTCAGAGTAGTCCCCAAAGATAGATAGATAGCCCCCCACATGTAAAGGCTACGGTGATATAGAAAAACACAATACAAAGCCAGAAAGGACAGATTTCAGCAAAGATGAAGCCCAAACTATCTTTATAGAAAAAGATAGGAAAGAGCAACTGTCTGCAGCCGTAAAAACTCTAATAAATACCAGCACTACTGATATGGGAAAAACCTGGGTTACTAAACCTCTCCCCCACTGTACCAGCACTCAGATGTTACTGGGATCCAAAAAACATTAATACAAATGAGGGACTGAATAATACCAGGCATGACAAAACACAAATCCTGCAGAATTATGGAGCTAAGTATACAGACACTCATAGCAGGGAATGATCCCATTCCACCACGAACTCCACACAGTCCAATTAGGAAGCATGCATAGTATCAAAGCAGAACAACAACATAAGGTGGTAAACAAACAGCAGAGGTACAAGACCACTTATCTGAGGGAAGTTCTGGAAGTGAGCAGAGCTGGTTGCAGAATGTCCTTAACACACAGGAGCAATTGACCACCCGCAAGTAACAAGAGAAGGCTACTGAGTTAAATAGCCCAATCTGACCCTGATTGCCAGTCCTCTGCAGGTGTGACTCTTCCATTCCACACATCAACTGCACCGCCAGACCACAAGAGGGAGCTCCAAACTGGAAAATGTATTCACAACACATATCCATTTGGTGCGAGCTCTCTATTGACTGAGTTTTGGTCCATTGTCTTTCCATCTCGGTTTTACATACTTTCGTACAAATCTATTAACCCTTTGTGAACCCACACCAGGGGATTTAAGTATATTCTATATATTATATATAATTACATGTTAATCACTGATGTAGCCTCCCCATTGGTTTTGGATCCAGTACATATAGGTCTCATTTGGTTTCAGAGATAATCACTATTACATTATATATCTGATTTACTCCCTGGGACCCTGCACCAGTGCTATACATCCAGGTTCAGGTTGTTGGATCACATTTATTTTCATAAAACAATTTTAGAAAGATCCCCCTAGTATATTTCAACTTTATATTTATCCAGGGACCAGTATGCAGTTGAGCCTTTGAACAACCTAAATTTTAACTTCTAGGTCTCTTTTTCTTAGGCAACACTGCAGTTACTTTTACATGTGTTTTTGTGAGATCATAATCCATTAGTTTAGTCTTCTATACCATCAATTTTGGTTCGTCTGTGGGGTGGGGTTGTTATCCATACATGATACTTGTTACCTCTATCTTTATGTAATTTTGTACACTTAACGTGACCCTTCCAATTTTTGAGCTTTTAAAATGTTTTTGTATACTCTATAACATTTAATAATAATAAAATACTATTTTGTATCATCCCTGGTACTTTTGCTTTGTTTCCTCCTTGTTTAAACACATTCTAAATAGTTACAAGTCAAATGTATGTTTATGATAGTCAAGATGATTGTCTATAAAATGAAGGTAGTCTCATGCTCAAAGATATAGTGGATGGTGACATTTGGAGCCTGAAAGTCAAAAGGTCAAAACATTGTTACCCTTTTGATTGTCACTGTATTTTGCAATGTGAAAACAAGTTATAATTTGTAGTATACAGAGAGGAAAAGATTGATCCACCACCAGGACCAAAACAGTAACAATGCAATGACATGACAATGTGTTGCCCCCGTGCCAGCAGCCGGGCTGCTCGGATCTCGATCCGCGGTGGCTCGAGGGGTCTTCGGACCCGGGGGTTATGCGGCCACTCAAATGATGGGGGTATTTACAGGGGACTGTGTTAAAGTTCGTAACGCCACCCGTGGTATGTGGTAATTTGGAGTACCACTGCTGCAGTTGGGAGTACCCGGGGGTGATGGAATGGGGCAGCCAGGTGTTAGAACCCTCCACAGGTAGGGGGGATACCCCGGGACTCGGTGATGGTGAGGGGGGAGGGCCGTTGGGTGCGAAGTAGATCACTTGCGAACTCACTCAGTCCATTAAGTTGACACCGACAGCTGGATAAACCAAAGTTCTGTATACCGCTGCCACTGAGGGGAGCTAGTTCGGGTCCCAAATGGTGCTGCCTGGTGATCTGTGACCTGCCTCCTGGCACTTAGTTTACTTTTCTGTTGATCCCGGTAGTATGGAACTTGCCGAGTTCTGCTCCCCACTATGGCTAAGTGTGGGAGCTTGCTCTCAGGGTTCACGCTTGGGATTTTCTGGACCATTTTAGTAGAAAGTCCTATCCCCCTCATTGCGCTAGTACCCCGATTTTGGAGCGGGTGGAGAGCGGGTCTTGAAGGCTTTGTTCTCATCAGGTAACTTGTCAGGTTGCCTGAAGCTACTGCCTGACCTAGGGTCCACATACCCCGCCGTGCTCTGGTCCCAGCCTGGTAATGGTGCAAGACCACCCGCTGTCCACCTCGACAGATCCATGCCCCTTTCCACGATCCCCTGTGACTGGGGGTCCAGCTCCTCTAGGCCCAGACCACCGACTGCCACCTAGATTGCTTCCTAGAAGCCCTGCTCCTGACCTCCTCTCTCCTTCACTTCCAACACAACACTCTCTCTACTCCTGACAGTCCTGATCTCCCCTAACCAACTCCCCAGGTGGGTGACCCTATTCCACTCAGGCGGTCCACTGGTGTGTTTGGTGGGTATCCTGCAGAGTGTACCTAGGATTTGATTAGCTGATGTAGGCAATACCATGTAGTTGGGGACCCATAACCAAGAAGGAGGTGGATATTGCATGGGAGGGCAGATTGTGCAATACCCTGTGACGACCTGATAGTCCAGGGGCGTCACAACAATAATTTGCATAACTAATTTTATGCTAAATAATTGCAAGTAAAATGTGTGTATGAGATAGCCAAAATGATTGTCTATGCAATGATGATAGACTCAAGCTCAAAGCTGTAGTGGATACTGAAATATCGAGCCTGGACGTCAAAAGTTCAAAACATTGTTACATTTTTGCTTGTCAGTGTAAATAATGTAGTTACTATTACAAAATACTTTAAATCTAAACATATTGTTCTAAATTAATTTAATACCGTATCCTTCGTTTTATAAGACGCACCAGATTATAAGACGCACCCCAAATTTGGAGGGAAAAATAAGGTAAAAAATAAAAAATGGGGTCTGTTTTTAAAATCTGATGGTGTCTTACCAGGGACAGGGAGCAGCAGCGGAGAGGGAGACACAGGAGGCAGGGACCCTACTAGAGTACTGAAATACTGCGAGTAGTATACAGGGGGCCCAGATACCCTGGGAGGGACTGGTGACTCCGCTCTGCTCTGTGGGGGGGTCCGTGACGCCGCTCTGCTCTTTGCAGGGCTGGTGACGCCGCTCTACTCTGTGCGGGGCCAGTAATGCCGCTCTGATCTGTGCGGGGCCGGTGATGCGGCTGCTGTGTGCGGGGGATGGTGAGTCAGCAGCCATTCTAAAGATATTGGGGGTCGGCGGTGAGCACTTCAAATAATGATGGTCGAAGTCGGCGAGTGCACAGATGAGAGCTTGAGCTGAGAGCTCCATCTGCGTATGCGCTGACCATAGGTGCCATTATTTGAAAACCTGACCACCGACATCTTCAGAATGACTGCACGCCGCAAAGAGCAGCCGCCCACCAAGCAGAATGGAGAAGGCAAGCGCCGAGCAGAACAGAGCAGTCGAGCGCCGAGCAGAATGGAGCAGTCGAGCGCTGAGCAGAACTAGGCAGCCGTGCACAGAGCAGAGCGGCCCCACGCAGAGCAGAGCGGCGCCAGCCGCTCCACAGAACAGCGTCGCATAGACCAGCAACGCCAGCAGCACACCACATAGTATTACCCCTGCCTCCTTTCACCCCTCTGCACAACCCCCCGGTAAGCTACATTCGAATTTTAAGACGCACCCCTCATTTTTCTCCCAAAGTTTTTGGAGAAAAATTGCGTCTTATAATGTGAAATACATGGTACTTTTGCAGGATGTAAACCTTGAAAAACACAACTCCTGCAAAACATAAAATGTTTCAAAGGGAGAAGTAAGTTATTGAATCAGGATGTTAATAAAATATATTTCAAAAGCAATAAACACTTTATGTACATGTGTTTTAATTGAAAAACATAGTTTGTGAATGTATTATTTCTTAATAAAAAGTTTTAAGAATTTTCTTATGTGAGCGCACAGTACACATCTGCACATAGTAGGGGGCTAATTATTTTTTACCAACTAGACATTTATAAAGAAATGATGGTGATTAGAAATTGGACATAACTTGTTCATTTGCTTCCCTTTCGCAAATTATAAGAGCCTAATTTGATTGCCTTCCTTTGAGAGTACTGCATGTTCGCATAAACAAAAGCATTATAGTGCAATGAAATCTGCCAAGGTATTTCTCAACTAAATGCCATCTCAGATTGCCGCGCTTGTGCTAGAGTCTGAGAATTAACAACATTTATCAGCACATAGGAAAAAACAACATAGAAGGTAAATATAGTTCATGGGTTCATTAGTATACAGAGCACAATAATTCGAATATATCACTATCCATAGAGAAAGATTCCTTGCATACTACTACATTGCTTGTTTAATGCACATATGAATTATGCATAACACTATATTATTATGTATGATAAAGCATTTCCATCTACTGTAACACAATGCTATTATGTAGGAAAATTCCCCATTGCTAAAATAAGTAGTTGCTATTATTCAACTGAAACACCATGGTTTGCTTTGTTCCCAGAATTAGGTTGTCCTGTTCACTGAAAATTGGGTTGCCACAAGGGACTTTTGTGTAGTGAAAATAAAACTTCTAGATTCTAGAGTGAAAAAACTTTTTTTTTTCATTTAATTATCCTCCAAGCATTACAAAGTTGTGCATTTTTTAAACATATTTAATTTCATTATTAGGTTTCCTTCTCTCTCAGACACTATGCTTCTTTGCTGAATCAATGCTTAGTTCATGCTCCTTTAGAAGCTGCTTTCAACTGCTCCTCAGTAATGATACGTACATTATGTTCAATAAATCTGTATACAGGACTTTTCCTCTCTGAACCTTCCTACCCAAAGACAGTTTGAAAATAGTGTAATAGTGCTGACACGCAGGGCCAGAGATTCAATTCAGGTAGTGCTCTCCCAAAGTGAGAGCAGTCAATCAAGTGAAAAGAAGCTTCACGCCATGTTGATTGAGTGGGTAAATAGGTGCACTGAGCCCCTGGCTGTGCCAATGGTGCCATAAAGATCTCTCATATGCGTGTGCAAAAAAAAATCAATTTTCTTCAACACTAACATAGGAAATCTGTACTGCAGATGAGTTTTATAGAGTCTAAGACCCCCATAGACTTGTATAAGTAGTTTAAATTGAGTTTTGAGGGTTACATGCTCTTCTTCAGCTACAAAGGTTATCCTGTAGCAAATTATTATAGCAATCTGTGGAAACAAAGTTATAGAAAAACTGAAAATAACCTGTAAAAGACTAATGTTGACAGCTTATATTATTGTTACTGTTTTCATTTTTTACTTGGAGTCAAATCTTTCTAAATATCTGAAAATGCCACATATCTAATGACAGAGATATGATGTTCCAGGTACAGATATATATATAAGTGCATCTCAATAAATTAGAATATCCTCAAAAAGTCAATTTATTTCAGTAATTCAATACAAAAAGGGGAAACACATATATTATATAGAGTCCTTACTAGTGTTGAGCAACTCCCCTAGTGTTCGAGTTCGGTTCTGTTCGTCAAACGGCTCAGTTCGGCGAACGTTCGACGAACACCTTTGAACCCCATTAAAACCAATGGTAGGCAAACACAAACATAAAAACACATTAAACATGTACACATACAGTTAATAAACATTGCCATTACACTTACAGGTCCCCGCGACGCGTCCTGCACTTTGTCTGCCGCCACTTTTCCATCTGATCATCACTGTGCCCTCCCGGTAACCAGCACTGTTGATAGGACCTTCCGTGACGTTGTCATAGCATGTGACCAGTCACGTGTCTATTATCTCATTGACTACAGACTGGTCACATGGCTAGATGTCAGTGCATCTCTCCGGTATGCGGTGCTCGTTTGAGCATCTCCGTGTAACGGCGAGATGCTCTGGCACATGGTCGACTCCCCGCCCATGCATGTTGGCGCTCTTTACAGAGTCAGCCCACATGTAAGGACTGGATCCCACAGCCGGTGAATAACGGAGATCACCGTTGCTATAGTAACCCGCCTGTCAGGTTGCTATTGCTACGGTGGCAGCAGTGACGTCACCGCTTACAGCCCGCAGCCTCTGCTCACTCACTGAGTGATTAGACTGCACGGGAGCAGCAGTGTCTTCCTCCCATGCAGTTCTGTATGATGTAGCAGAGCTGCATGGGTTGAAGGAGAAAGAAGACCAGGATCGTGGAGGGCTGAGAGGGAGTAATAAACATGGAGTCTCTAAGTGTGTCTGTGTATTTATTTCTATTAAAGTATTTTTTCTCTGTGTGGTGTCTTTTTTTAACCCTTTATTGGAGATTCTTAATGGCCGGGTCAAACGTGCCTGACATTAAGAATCTCTGGCTTAATACTAGCTAGTAAAGCAAAGCTAGTATTAACCCATTATTACCCAGCAAGCCACCCCGTCACCAGGGCAGCTGGAAGAGTTGGATACAGCGCCAGATGATGACGCTTCTATGAAAGCGCCATTTTCTGGGGCGGCTGCGGACTGCAATTCGCAGCAGAGGGGCTCAGAAAGCTCGGGCTAACCTGTGCTGTGGATTCCAATCCCCAGCTGCCTAGTTGTACCTGGCTGGACACAAAAATGGGGCGAAGCCCATGTCGTTTTTTTCTAATTATTTCATGAAATTCATGAAATAATTAAAAAAAGGGCTTCCCTATATTTTTAGTTCCCAGCCGGGTACAAATAGGCAGCTGGGGGTGGAGGCAGCCGTACCTGCCTGCTGTACCTAACTAGCATACAAAAATATGGCGAAGCCCACGTCATTCTTTTGGTGGGCAAAAAACTCTTGCATACATTCCTGGAACGAGTATGCTGAGCCTTGTAGTTCTGAAGCTGCTTTCTGCTCTCCTGCATACACTAGTGAATGGAACATGCTGAGCCTTGCAGTTCTGCTCACCCTGCCTCTCCCTCCAGCATACAGTCCTGGATGGAGTATGCTGAGCCTTGTAGTTCTGCAGCTGCTGTCTCCTCTCCTCTATACAGACAGACAGCAGCTGCAGAACTACAAGGCTCAGTATACTCCATCCAGGACTGTATGCAGGAGTTTTTTGCCCCCCAAAAAAATTACGTGGGCTTCGCCATATTTTTGTATGCTAGCCAGGTACAGCAGGCAGCTACGGGCTGCCCCCAACCCCCAGCTGCCTATTTGTACCCGGCTGGGAACCACAAATATAGGGAAGCCCTTTTTTTTAATTATTTCATGAATTTCATGAAATAATAATAAAAAAAAATGACGTCGGCTTCGCCCAATTTTTGAGTCCAGCCAGTTACAACTAGGCAGCTGGGGATTGGAATCCTCGGCGCAGGGTGCCCAAGCTTTCTGGGCACCCCTGCTGTGAATTGCAGTCCGCAGCCACCCCAGAAAATGGCGCTTTCATAGAAGCACCATCTTCTGGCGCTGTATCCAACTCTTCCAGCTGCCCTGGTGACGGGTGGCTATCTGGGTAATAATGGGGTTAGAGCTAGCTGTATATTATCAACTGGCCCTAAGCCCAAAATTCATGGTGTCACGCCAATATTAGACATGGCCACCATGAATTTCTAGTACAGATAAAAAAACACAACACACAGAAAAGTATTTTTATTAGAAATAAAACGCAACACAATTAGTGACTCCATCTTTATTGAAATAAAGAACCCCCCTCCGCAGGAATCTTGGGTCAAGGATCCCGCGCCGTCCAATCCAGATCCAATATTATCTGATCGGTTTGCTGGAAGGCAAAGCGATCAGATGATGTGTCAGGTTCAAGGGCCTGAATCACATGACACAGCAGCTGATTGTATAAACGGTTTTTATACAATCAGCTGATGCATCAGTGCAAAAAAAAACAAAACAAAACTACACACTTCTGTGCAGACTCCTGTCCGACAGCAGCAGCTGATAGTTTAGCCAGCCGGGCGGTAAAAAGCCGGCCTCACCGCTCGACTTATAGTGTCAGCTGATTCTGTCAGGTGACCGCATCAGCTGATCATCGCCAGGTCTGAGAGAGAGAAAAGAGAGATAAAAAGAGAAACTAGAGAGAGAAACTAGAGAGAGAAACTAGAGAGAGAAAAGAGAAGAGAGAGAGGGAGAGAGAGAGAAGAGAGAGAAGAGAAGAGAGGCGAGAGAGAAGAGGAGAGAAGAGAGAGAAGAGAGAGAGGAGAGAGAGAAAAGAGAGAGAGAAGAGAGAGAGGAGAGAGAAGCGAGAGGGAGAAGAGAGAGAAGAGAGAGAGGAGAGAGGAGAGAGAGGAGAGAGGAGAGAGGAGAGAGCAATGCAGCCTCATTCCGTGAACTGCTCTGATTTTAGAGGTGTATCCCACGGCTCACAGCTGATGTCTGGCTCCTCCCCTCAGGGCATAATTAAATTAAATTTTAATTATAAATAAATAATAATTATAATTTAAAATTAAATTAAATTTTTTACCGTGACAGCCGGGACTCGAACTCGTGAACTAATTCTCTTTAGGCAGTAGCTCTATGCATTCAGCCACTGCCTCTAATGAAAAGCATAGGAAGATTTGGTAATCTTGACCTCTGTATTTCACTTGAGAATCCTGAAGTGGATTATTCAGCTACAAAGAGGAGAGATAGGGAAAAAGAGAGAGAGAGAAAAAGAGAGAGAAAACGAGAGAGAGAGAACGAGAGAGAGAAAAAGAGAGAACAAGAGAGAGAGATGAGAGAGAGAGAGAAGAGAGCAATGCAGCCTCATTCCATTAACTGCTCTGATTTTAGAGCTGTGTCCCGTGGCTCATAGCTGATGTCCAGCTCCTCCCCTCAGTGCATAATTAAATTAAATTATAATTAAATAATAATTTAAATTCTTTACCAGGACGGCCAGGATTCAAACTTGTGAAATAATTCTCCTTAGACAGTAGCTCTATCCATTGAGCCACTGCCTCTAATGAGAAGCATAGGAAGATTTGGTAATTTTGACCTCTATATTGCAGTAGAGAATCCAGAAGCAGATTGTTCAGCTGCAAGGATGGATGGATGGATGGTGTAAGGAGGAAACACTGGCACCATTCAGCGAGTTAACCGCTCAATCTTCCTATTTCAGGTTTACACACGCATTATATGGCTTGTAAATTTCCTTGCATTGTGGCCACAGTGCTCATTCCAATATAACAGTGAAAGGAGGAAACACTGGCACCATTCAGCGAGCTAACCGCTCAATCTTTTTATTTCAGGTTTATACATGCATTATATGGCTTATATATTTCCTTGCATTCTGGCCACGGTGCTCATTCCAATATAACAGTGAAAGGAGGAAACACTGGCACCATTCAGCGAGCTAACCGCTCAATCTTCCTATTTCAGGTTTACACACGCATTATATGGCTTGTATATTTCCTTGCATTCTGGCCACGGTGCTCATTCCAATATAACAGTGAAAGGAGGAAACACTGGCACCATTCAGCAAGCTAACCGCTCAATCTTCCTATTTCAGGTTTATACACGCATTATATGGCTTGTAAATTCTCCTTGCATTCTGGCCACGGTGCTCATTCCAATATAACAGTGAAAGGAGGAAACACTGGCACCATTTAGCGAGCTAACCGCTCAATCTTCCTATTTCAGTTTTATACATGCATTATATGGCTTGTAAATTTCTTTGCTTTCTGGCCACGGTGCTCATTCCAATATAACAGTGAAAGGAGGAAACACTGGCACCATTCAGCGAGCTAACTGCTCAATCTTCCTTTTTCAGGTTTATGCACGCATTATATGGCTTGTAAATTTCCTTGCATTCTGGCCACGGTGCTCATTCCAATGAAAGGCCACGCCTCTCCCCCTGACCTGATGGTCGAATATAAGACAGCATTTTTTACCGCATATTTGGTGAGTGCCTTCCGTCTCTTTTCACATGGACTGGATGGAAAGATGGATGGATGATGGGATGGATGGAGGGATGAATGGATGGAGGGAGGGATGGATGGAAGGAGGGATGGAGGGATGGAAGCATGGATGGATGAATGGATGGATGCATGGATGGATGGATGGATGGAGGGATGGAGGGATGGAGGGATGGAGGGATAGAGGGAAGGATGGAGGGATAGAGGGATGGATGGAGGGATGGAGAGAGGGATGAAGGGAGGGATGGAGGGAGGGATGAAGGGAGGGATGAATGCATGGAGAGATGGAGGGAGGGATGAATGGATGGAGGGATGGATGGATGGAGGGATAGAGGGAAGGATGGAGGGATAGAGGGAGGGATGGAGGGAGGGATGAAGGGAGGGATGGAGGGAGGGATGAATGGATGGAGAGATGGAGGGAGAGATGGAGGGAGGGATGGAGGGAGGGATGAATGGATGGAGGGGTAGATGGATGGATGGAGGGAGGGATGGAGGGATGGATGAATGAATGGAGGGATGGAGGGAGGGATGGAGGGATGGATGGGAGGGCAAACACCGGCACTACCGCACTCATCCTGGCACACACGCAGGCACTACGGCACTCATCATCCTCGCACACACGCAGGCCCTACAACCGCAATGATCACCGAACACGCAGGCATTACCTCAGTGACGTCCCCGCTGACAGCGCGGCTCACGTCAGTTGCTCCGTGGATCTGACACAGAGCGCTCGTGTTCTACGGCACTCCTGTCAGTGCTTCATGTAGCAGAACTGGATGCGTCGCGGGACCTCTGTGGATTACGTCAGACCTGGAGGGGTATTTGTGGATTTTAATAAAATGGTGAAAGAGGGTGTTTTTTGTCTTTTATTCCAAATAAAGGATTTTTCGCTGTGTGTGATTATTTACTTTCACTTACAGGTTAATCATGGAAGGTATCTCGGGGAGACACCTGCCATGATTAACCCCGTTAGTACCCCGATTGCCACCAGACCAGGGCAATTCGGGATGAGCTGGGTAGAGTCCCGGGACTGTCGCATCTAATGGATGCAGACATTCCGGGCGGCTGCTGGGTGATGTTGTTAGGGTGGTGGGCTCCCCATAACGTGGCGCTCCCCATCCTGACAATACCAGCCTCCAGCCGTGTGGCTTTATCCTGGCTGGTATCAAAATTGGGGGAAACTGCATTTTTTTAAAAAAATTTTATTATTATTTATTTATTTATTTTACTGCACGATATAGACCAGCCCGCCGGCTGCTGTGATTGGTTGCAGTGAGACAGCTGTCACTCATCGTGGGGGTGTGTCTCTGACTGCAACCAATCATGGGCGCCGGTGGGCTGGGAAAGCAGGGAATACCAGTTTGAATAATGAAGCGCCAGCCATTTTCAAAAAAGGAAAAGCCACCGAAGCTTTATAACAGCCGTGCAGCGCCGGGCCCGTGATCAGTGAGTAGAATAGAGAGAGGGATTGTGCTGGGGATACAGGATGCATGCAAATACACAACGTGCGCACATAGCCTTACTGTGAAAAGCCACGCTTTTGGTGATCGAACCATTATCGAACGTAACTCAAACTGCCGAACTTGAAGCAAATCGTTCGAGTTCGTCGAATGACTCGAACACCGCCCAAAATCACTTGAATTTTAAATTGGCAAACCGTTCGAATCTAACATCGCTCAACTCTAGTCATTACACACAAAGGGATCTATTTCAAGTGTTTATTTCTGTTAAAGTTAAAGATTATAGCTTACAGCCAATGAAAACTCAAAAGTCATTATCTCAGAAAATTAGAATATTATATAAGACCAACTGAAAAAATTATTTTAAACTCAGAAATGTTGGCGCCTACTGAAAAGTATGTACAGTAAATACACTCAGTACTTGGTCAGGGCTCCTTTTGCATAAATTACTGCATCAATGTGGCATGGCATGAAGGTGATCAGTCTGTAGCACTGCTGAGGTGTTATGGAAGCCCAGGTTGCTTGATAGCAGCCTTCAGCTTGTCTGTATTGTTGGGTCTGGTGTCTCTCATCTTCCTCTTGACAATACCCCATAGATTCTTTATGGGGTTTAGGTCAGGCGAGTTTGCAGGCCAATCAAGCACAGTAATACTGTGGTTATTAAACCAGGTATTGGTACTTTTGGCAGTGTGGTCACATATCAAGTCCTGCTGGAAAATGAAATTTCCATCTCCAAAAAGCTTGTCAGCAGAGGGAAGCATGAAGTGCTCTAAAATTTCCTGGTAGACGGCTGCGCTGACTTTGGTCTTAATAAAACACATGGACCTACACCAGCAGATGACATGGCTCACCAAATCATCACTGATTGTGGATACTTCCCACTACATCTCAAGCAGCTTTGATTGTGGCCTCTCCACTCTTCCTCCAGACTCTGGGACATTGATTTCCAAATGAAATGCAAAATGTACTTTGATCTGAAACAACAACTTGGGCCAATGAGCAGCAGTCGAGTTTTTTTTCTCCTGGACCAAAGTAAGATGCTTCTGGTATTGTCTATTGGTCATGAGTGGCTTGACACAAGGAATGTGACAGTTGTAGCCCATGTTCTGGATACGTCTGTGTGTGGTGGCTCTAGAAGCACTGATACCAGCAGTAGTCCACTCATTGTGAATCTCCCCCAAATTTTTGAATGGCCCTTTCCTAATAATCCTACCAAGGCTACAGTTATCCCGGTTGCTTGTGCATCTTTTTCTACCACACTTTTGCCATCCACTCAACTTATCATTAACCCTTTAGTGACGGAGCTAATTTTCACCTTAATGACCAGACCAAATTTTGCAATTCTGACCAGTGTCACTTCATGAGGTTATAACTCTGGAACGCTTCAACGGATCCCGGTGATTCTGAGATTGTTTTTTCGTCACATATTGGACTTCATGTTAGTACCAAATTTAGGACAATATTTTTTGCGTTTATTTATGAAAAAAATTGAATATTGGCAAAAATTTTGAAAATTTAGCAATTTTCAACTTTTGAATTTTTATACCGTTAAACCAGAGATTTCAGTGACACAAAATAGTTAATAAATAACAATTCCCACTTGTCTACTTTACATCAGCACAATTTTGGAAACAAAATTTTTTTTTTGTTAAAAAGTTAGAGGGGTTCAAATTTTATCAGCAATTTCTCATTTTTACATCAAAATTTACAAAACCATTTTTTTAGGGACCACATCACATTTGAAGTGACTTCAATAGGCCTAGATGACAGAAAATACCCAAAAGTGACACCATTCTAAAAACTGCACCCCCCAAAGTACTCAAAACCACATTCAAGAAGTTTATTAACCCTTCAGGTGCTTCACATGAACAAAAGCAATGTGAAATGAAAAAAAGCAAAAATTAAATTTTACCTAAAAATGTTGCTCTAACCCAAATTTATTCACTTTTAGAAGAAATAACACAAAAAAATGGACCCCAAAACTTGTTCCCCACTTTCTTATGAGTGCGCCGATACCCCACATGTGGTCAGAAACCTCTGTTTGGACAAATGGGAGGGCTCGGAACAGAAGGAGCAATATTTGAATTTTGGAAAGCAAATTTGGCTGAAATAGATTGCGGGCACCATGTTGCATTTACAGGTACCTAAACAGAAGAAATCCCTCACAAGTGACACCATTTTGGAAACTAGACCCCTCAAGGCTTCTATCTAGGGGTATAGTGAGCATTTTAGATCCACAGGTACTTCACAGATTTTGTTAACGTTACGTTGTCATATTGAAAATTTTAATAATTTTCTCAAAAATGTTGCTTTAGCATCAATTTTCTCACTTTTTCAAGAGGTAATTCCAAAAATTTGACCTCAAGGTTTGTTAACCACTTTTTTATGAGCGCGGGGATACCTCACATGTGGTCTGAAACCTTTGTTTGGACAAATGGGAGGGCTTGGAACGAAAGGAGCAATATTTGAATTTTGGAAAGGAAATTTGGCTGAAAAAGATTGCGGGCACCATGTCACATTTGGAGGACCCCTAAGGTACCTAAACAGCAGAAACCCCGCACAAGTGACCCCATTTTGGAAACTAGGCCCCTCAAGGAATTTATCTAGATGTTTGGTGAGTACCCTGAACCCCCAGGTGCTTCACAGAATTTTATAACGTTGAGCCATGAAAAAAAAAAAAAAAAATTTTACCACAAAATTGTTATTTCAACCAGGTAGCTTTTTTTTTTACAAGAGTAAAAGGAAAAAATTCAGCATAACATTTATTGTGCAATTTCTCCTGAGTTTGGCGATACCTTATATGTGGTAAAAATCAACTGTTTGGGCGCATGGCAGGGCTCGGAAGGGAAGGAGTGCCATTTGACTGCAAAATTGGCTGGAATCAATAGCGGACGCCAGGTTGCATTTGGAGAGCCCCTGAGGTGCCTAAACAGTGGCGTTCCCCCACAAGTGACTCCATTCTGGAAACAAGACACCTCAAGGCTTTTATCTAGGTGTATAGTGAGCAGTTTGAATACGTACACGAATACGTCACAGAATTTGATAAGCTTAGGTTGCCATATTGAAAATTTTCATTTTTTTCACAAAAATGTTGCTTCAGCATCAAATTTCTCACTTTTTCAAGAGACAACAACAAACTGTGGACCCAACAGGTTGTTATCCAATGTCTTATGAGCACAGGGATACCCCACATGTGGCCAAAAACCTCTGTTTGGATAAATGGGAGGGCTTGGAATGGAAGGAGTACCATTTGAATTCTAGAAAAGTTGAAATAAATTGCGGGCACCATGTCACATTTGCAGGGCCCCTTGGGTACCTATACATTAGAAACCCCCCACAAGTAACCCCATTTTGGAAACTGGATTTTTTTCAGGAGTATAGTAAGCATTTTGAATCCACAGGTACTTCAAAAAAATGTTGCTGTAGCAACAAATGTCTCACTTTTAGGCTATGTGGCCATGATCCAGCGACACGGCGTCTAGTACACAGTGTCAGCCTCCTGCAGAGATGTGAGTGTTGTCCACGGGAGAACGCAGCTGCCCATGCCCACGATTTGGGTTCAGGCCGCTGTGGAGCTCTATGCTACCTGCAGAGAACACTCATCTCCGCAGCATAAATTGACATGCTGAGGCTCGGGAAGCTGCGCCACACGTCAGTGTATGCTGTGGAGAAAAGAAGCACAGTGGGCACGGGATTTCTAAAAATCCTTCCACTGTGCTTCTACTGCACAACGCAGCGCTATGGACGCAGGGAAAACACTCTGCGCCCAAAACGCTGCAAACCCCGATTGTGGGCACACAGCCTAAAATGCTACAATGGATGAATGGATAGATGTCAAACATATATAACGTCCCACCCGCTGCATATTCTAAGCTGGCACCCTTTAGTGCCTTTCATGTGGCACTAAAGGGTGCCTAGCCTTGTATTTAGCCCCCCAAACAATTAATAATTAAAATAAACGACGTGGGGTCCCCCCTATTTTTGATAGCCAGCTAGGGTAAAGCAGACAGCTGTAGCCTGCAAACCACAGCTGACAGCTTCACCTTGTCTGGTGATCAATTTGGAGGGCCCCCAGGCGTTTTTTTTTTTTTAAAAAAAAAACGTGGGGTCCCCCCCAAATTAGATCACCAGCCAAGATGAAGCGGACAGCTGGGGTCTGGTATTCTCAGGGTGGGAAGAGCCATGGTTATTGGACTCTTCCCAGCCTAAAATTAGCAGGCCGCAGCCGCCCCAGAAGTGGCGCATCCATTAGATGCGCCAATCCTGGCGCTTCGCCCCAGCTCATCCCGCGCCCTGGTGCGGTGGCAGACGGGGTAATATATGGGGTTTATACCAGCTGTAATGTCACCTGGCATCAAGCCCTGGGGTTAGTGATGTCACGGCATCTGAACAGATACCCGACATCACTAACCCAGTCAGTAATAGAAAAAAATAAAGACAAAAAAAAAAAATATTTGAAAAAACACTCCCCGAAACATTCCTCTTTCCCCAATTTATTGAAAATAAAGAAATTCCGGTCGCTGTAATCCATTTTGGAGGTCCCACGCCGACTCTGGATCTTCTAGAATATGGGGGGCACGTTCAGGGAACGTATCCCCCATTTTCTGGAAGAGCAAGCTCTCCATGAGCAGTGTGGGTGCAGTAATCTGAGAATACTGCACTCACACTGCCCCGGTCCAACTTAGGGCAGAGTGACCTGCAGTAACCTCATTCCAGAATATGAGGGGCACGCTCACAGAACGTACCCCCCATTATCTGGAACAGCAGTCTCTCCATGTGAGGAGTGTGGCTGCAGATTACTGCACTCACTCTCCCCCGGTCCACAGTGGAGCAGCCTGTGCAGCAGCGACGTCAGCGTCCCTGCTTGCAGGGATCCAGCTGACAGCCGCTGTCTGCGCATGCGCCGCCAGCATTCAAGAAGGAGGCGGCGTGATCGCGGGACGGATCACCAGACAGGTAACTAAGACCGGGGGCTGGGGGGGTGACCTAGCGGGACCTGGGGACACCTTTCTGTCGCATGTGACGTGTCACATATGCGGCAGAAAGAGCAGAATGAATGCGGCCATCTTCCACGCTCCGGAGGGGGGAGGGGGGTGGCTCTGGAGAACCGGAGGGGGCTCCGGTGACCAGAGGGCTCCGGTGGACCGGAGGAGGGATCAGGGGGAGGACATTTCCCTCCGATCTGAAATGTTTGATCATTTCAGATCGGAGGGAAATGAAAGCAGAGCCGGCGCCGGCGGCAGTTTTCTGTGTGCTTCGGCGCCATTTTGAGTGCTCCGGAGGGGGGGGTAGGGGTGGTGGGGGGACTCTCCGGTACCGTGGGCTTTGGGGGCACTAGGGGTTTAGATTTCTTTCTCATCTGACATGTTTGATCATGTCAGATGAAAAAGAAATCAGTTTTACCGGCCATTTCTTTTTTTTTCATGTGTTCGTCGGTATACAGTGTATACCGCCGATCACATGATCGGGGTCCAAAGAAACCACCCCGATTCATAATCTGGGGAGTCTCAGCTACCCCCGGTAGCTGAAAGCCCCGAGATTTTCGGTCGCTGGGGGGCGCTACAGGGTTTTTTCGGGCTGCCGCTTTAAAGCGGCGAAACAGAATAAGTACCCTGTTTTGCCGCCGCTTTAAGTCATACGGCCGTCGTTATGAGGTTAATATGCTTGGATACAGCAATCTATGAACAGCCAGCTTCTTTAGCAATGACTTATCTTGACTTACCCTTCTTGTGGAGTGTGTCAATAACTGCTTTAAGTTAAGGACATCTGTAAAGTCAGCAGTCTTCCCTATGATTGTGTAGCCTACTGAACCAGACTAAGAGACCATTTTAAATGCTTAGGAAGCCTTTGTAGGTGTTTGTGGTAATTATTCTAATTTTCTGAGATAATGACTTTTGGGTTTTCATTGGTTGTAAATCCATAGTCATCAACATTAACAGAAATAAAAACTTGAAATAGATCACTCTGTGTGTAATGACTCTATATAATATATTTGTTTCCTTTTTGTATTGAATTACTGAAATTAATTAACTTTTTGAGGATATGCTGCTAAGTTATTTAGATGTACTTGTAGATCATGTGATTTCTGTCATCTTGGAAATATATATTTTGTGGTTGGTCTATGAACACTGACCTTTCCAGGTTTCGTAAAACTAAAGGAAAGAAAACCACATTTTTTATTGAGCATAGTTTATTTAACAGGGTTTAATTATTCACTGTTATTCTATGATTAATTAATTTAATTCCCTAGGTTTTAATGTACTGCCTCTTGTCTGTTTAGTTTAACATTCTCACATTTGCCACTACACTTCTTTGATGTATGAGTTTAATCTATTTTTATTGTTAGGTTAGTCACACCGCGATGTGTATGTAGCAAATTACTCACCTTAAAACCCACATCTAAGGGTTTTTTTACTTTCCCAATTTTCATTGCATTACTTTTCATTGTTCATCAGTTTTTCTTATATTTCTGCAACAAATACATTGGCCATTATTTATGGATAAAGGCAATAGAAATGTTAGCCAGGTTATTTGAAAAAAAAAAAAAAACAACACAGCAAAGTCTATAGCTTAGTTCTTGCAGGAACTATTTTATACTGGGAAATGTCAAGGCAAAATGGCACGCATTATCATTACTATAATATTAATCTAGTGGGAGAGAAAAGTGCAGAGAACAGTTAGCTGAAGATTGTACATGATTAAATCCAATACTGGAGAGACTTATGTTTTATGTGTCCCACTCTACAGATAAATGTAGTTGTATGAAAATTATTCAATTATTTATTAAATGTCCAAAATGTTCATATTTGCATTATTACATTCTTTATAATGGTCACCTTTATAATAACCCACTGATATTGGCAAAAAAAAAAGTTCATTTATTCTTTTTCCCAAGTGACTTTTTGGTGTAAAAAAAACAATAAATAATTTACAATATGCATAACATAGAACTGTTCCCAAAAGATTTCCGCCATAGCATCTAGAAATTGAAATGAACATGTAACAGACTATTGCTGTCAGGCTATAAAACTAATTTTGTAGGCCTACGTATAATTACGCAATGCAATGCAACTCTTTACAAATTTATTGTCCCTACAAACATGCTACTGGCATCATATATTAAAAAAGTCAAAAAGATATAATGTCCTTGCTGCTCATTGTAGCCAATTATTGTCTGAGGTTAGCATTGTTTTAGCAGCTTGGAGAACAGCCACTTAAGTTTGCTTCATGGTTATCAGTGACAGCTACCCAACTAGAAAGAAAGTCAAAATGCCTTTTACACTTTTTCAGTGTTTATTTGTTTTTACTGCTCCAAAGATGATATGCAGGAATCTCTGTAACTTATATACAAGTGTTTTAGAGGAAAGGTATTTCACTGCATCAGGCCAAAGGAATGGACATCTTGTCACACTTTACCAAGGGAGATGCTGAAGCTACTAGCTGTGTAGCTTCAGAGTGCAGTTAGCAGGCAACCATCAGAGGGCAGTAGAGTAGTCAGTAAACCAGGTCAACAGCAGGAGGTCTCATCAGTAGCATAGGAAAAATCATATCATGGTCAGGTAATAGCCAAAGGTCGGACGCCGAGTAGACACGTATGCAACAGAGGGGAGAGACGGAGCTGAAGTTAGGAACGTGGATAAATGTCAGAAACCAGGAAGTCCAAGTACAAACAAGGGAGGAGGACAAACAGGTCAGGACCAGGATAAGACAGACAGAGAAGGGTACACAATAGACAGGAGTGGGTAGTCAGGGACCGGGACAGCCGGATGAACAAGGCGAGTACGGGTCAGAACCAGGTAGCTGGGCGGCAGGACAGATCAGGTAACTCACCAGAGCCAGTAAGACACGCTGCAGAGCATAAACTATCACTGGCACTGAACTGGAGATGCATCACCAGGATATAGTGTCCCTGAAACCAGAGTGAGGCAGGGAGGAGTTAACCCCTGACATGACTAGGCCCAAGCTGGGTGAAATAATGAAACCATGGTGGCTGATACAGACCTTGATCATGACAACATCTGTGTTTACAAGTCTAGCTGAAGTCCTCCAAACAGTTGTTAACAGTTCTGAACTGACTAACAATAATCCACTTTGCAGGAAGCCCTTCTATGATATTGTTAAACCACTTGTCATGAGCACTTGTTAACCTGTTAACTTTATGAATAGAGATGAGCAGACCCATGGAAGTTTAGATTCCCCAGGCCCAGCCAGACTTTAGTTAAAAGTTTTGTTCAGGACCCGAACTTGACACAAAACCTCATATAAGTCATTGGGAACCCAAACTTCTGTGCTGTAGAATGGGTGTAAAATGGTGTTAGTAAGAGAGCTGTAAAAGAAAGTAGGGGGTTGCAAAAGGAGCAAATTGGGAGTAAGAGCAGGACAATTGCCCTGTAAACACGGGGATAGGGAATCAATTTCAAAAAAACAAAACAACATGTGGCGTTCCACCAATTTTTGAATGCCAGTGCATGTAAAGCAGACAGATACATAATTTTAAAAAATAGCGTTGTCTCTCCCCTATTTTTTTTAACCAGCCAAGCTAAAACAGACAGCTGGGGGCTGGTCCTCTAAGGCTGGGAAGGCCCATGGTTATTTGGCTCTTTCCAGCATAAAAATAGTAGGCCCCAGAAGTGACGCATCCATTAGATGTGTCAATTTTGTCACTTTGACTTGCTCTTCCCGATTGCCCTGATAATCTGGCAATTGGGGTAATACTTTAGGGGTTTATGTCAACTGTGAATTGACAGTTAGCATTAAGTCCAGGGGTTAGTAATGGAGAGGCATCCATCAGACACCCTCATTACTAACCCGGCAAATGTAGAGTTATAATACAAACACACAGAAAAAAAATGTATTTTTTTTAAACCAAACTTTTATTTATTTTCTTTCAATGGTAAAATAGAGTATAGAATGAAGAAAATAGGGGTCAACAAATCAAAATAGCAAATGACATAGTCTCTACAGTTTATCGACCAAATATCTATCACTGTCTTCAAATTTGCCCCTTCCCCTTCTTTGTCAGTGTATATTTCCATTGTTCAATCTCCGCTGCCCCCCTTCAGCCTTCCTTCATAACTTGTAACAAACATTACTTATAAACACTATCCTTCCCATCCCTCTACCACCCCTCTCCATGCGACACGACCCAGAATTTAGCCAACTATTCTTTCAGCTTGCCCAGGAACCCTGACAGATTCCTTCATATACCATTCCGTGGACACAAATGTGGACATTATTTGTATTATTTCTTCTCTTAAACTTTCTCCATTTACTAAAACAATTTGCTGTCATCCTCTCTTTGCATATCTCCACCACCACCTTCTCCAACATAAGCATTTTTTTTCAATTGATTAACCAGTTCTTCTTTCGTTGGTATTTCCTTTACCAGCCACTTCTGAAGAATTGCCCTTTTGCTTATCATTTCTATATCATGGAAAAGATTCGGTAACTTGTCCTCCCCTTCCTCTCCCTCCTCCTGATGCTGATAGTGAAATACCCAAACCATTGCATCCATGTCCACGTTTCTGTTCCAGATTTTCCTCACTACCCCGTGGACTTGCTTCCAAAATCTTTCAATCCTCCCGCACTGCCATAACCCATGATATAGGTCTGTTTTTTTCCGTACCACATTTTGAACAACTTATCAATTTGTCTGGATGCCTAGCATTCAATATGTTGAATCTATAGATAGCTCTATGCATGAGCCTGAATTGAGTGTCCCTTAAGTTTTCATTCACAATCTTCTTCCTCAACACCATCCAACCTTTCAAAATCTTCTCATCCCCCTCTTGATCTCCCAACTGCCTTGCCCACTCTTCCAAAAAATGTTCCTGATATGTTAAGATGAGTGATGAGCGAGTACTAAAAAGCTCGGGTGCTCGAAGCTCGGGCCGAGCCTCCCAAGATACTCGTGTACTCGGCCCGAGCAACGAGCCCAATGTTATCCTATGGGAGACCCGAGTATTTTTGTGAAATGACCCCCCCGGCAGCATGGAGAAACCCTAAAAATGTCACAAAAGTCTCAGAAGAGTGCTCAAATGACATGGCAACAGCATGGGGAAGACCCCTTGAAGCATTTATCACTGAAAAGTCACAGCTGTGAACAATTTTGTCCGCGTTTTACGCCATTTTTACGGACTCACCAGAAAAGCTTCCAAAATGACCCCAAAATGATTTTTCATGGCGGAAATGTTAAGGGCACATACCCAATAGTGAGATAGAGCTGGTGTATGTTACTTTTTGAGATTAATACATGAAAGATTTTACGTGAAAACATTGTGTGGCACTCCGATGTCCCTGAGAAGAGACGTACATGAAGGCCTCTTGAGTCTAATGTGCCCATTTTGAGGAAGTGAGTCTTTGTAGTATTTTCCTTTGCCAGGGCAGTCCAAAATTGTGAGGTTCACCAATGCCCCTGCATACAGACGTGCATGATGGCCTGTAAACCTGAAGTGCCCATTGTAAGGAAGTGGGTCTATTGTAGTATAGCCATTAGGCAGGGCAGCCAAAAATTGGGAGGCTCCACGTTGTCCCTGGGTAGAGAAGTGCATGAGGGCCTCAAAACATTAAGTGTCCATTGTCAGGAAGTGGGTGTATTATAGTATAGCCCTTAGGCAGGGCAGCCAAAAATTGGGAGGCTCCACATTGTCCCTGGATAGAGACGTGCATGATGGCCTGTAAACCTGAAGTGCCCATTGTAAGGAAGTGGGTCTATTGTAGTATAGCCCTTAGGCAGGGCAGCCAAAAATTGGGAGGCTCCACGTTGTCCCCTGGATAGAGACGTGCATGATGGCCTGTAAACCTGAAGTGCCCATTGGAAGGAAGTGGGTCTATTGTAGTATAGCCCTTAGGCAGGGCAGCCAAAAATTGGGAGGCTCCACGTTGTCCCTGGATAGAGACGTGCATGAGGGCCTGTAAACCTGAAGTGCCCATTGGAAGGAAGTGGGTCTATTGTAGTATAGCCCTTAGGCAGGGCATCCAAAAATTGGGAGGCTCCACGTTGTCCCTGGATAGAGACCTGTTAGGTTCTTAGTGCCTCCGTGCTTGCATTTAAAAACCGCACGTGTGTGCCTGTTGGTGGCTGCTTTCCGCTGCATTTGTGTGAGTTTTGCAAAAACTTGGATATAACGCACAAGTCTAGTGAATACACATCAGCACAGCATTCCAAAATGCGCAAGGGCGTTGTCAACGAACAAGGAAGTGGACGTGATGGTGGTGCAGGCAGAGACCGAGGTTGCAAGCTCTAATTTCGCCACAACAAAGGGCCACATCTAGTCGCTCGCACGTCCTGTCCCAAATTCTTGGGGACCGAAGCAGTACACCGCTCTTGAACCAAGACCAGTGTCAACAGGTTGTTAGTTGGATAGCGGATAATGCTTCCAGTCAGATTGGCACCACCACAAACACTCTGTCTTCCACACGGTCAAGTGTCAGTAGCCGTGATACTGCACCGCACATTTCAGAACCTGATCCTCCTTCCTACCACCAGGCCGAGTACACGTCCACGGACATTACTGATCCCACACTTGGACACTCGGAAGAGCTGTTCGTTCACGTTTCCATTCACAAATTCTGGCCTCTCGCCAGCTCCTGTTGAAGTGGGCCATGACGAGATTGTATGTACAGATGCCCAAATATTTGAGCAGCCACGTTCTCACGAAGTTGGCAACGTGTCTCAACAAGGGTTGGACGATGATGAGACACAATTGTCAGGAAGTCAGGAGGAGGAGCAGGGTGCGGAAGAGGAAGACGACGTGGTGGATGATCCAGTAACTGACCCAACCTGGCAGGAGGATATGCAGAGCGAGGACAGCAGTGCACAGGGGGAGGGAGGCGTAGCATCCCAACAGGCAGTAAGAAGCAGAGTGGTGGCCCCAGGCAGACGTCAGGCAACTGTTCCCCGGAACAACACGACACAAGGTGCCTGTACAAATGTTAGGTCTTCCCGAGTCTGGCTGTAATACTATTGTATGTATTGAGGATTTCGATTGCGTTAGGGCAATGACAACCAGAGACGAGTTCTTGGTGCAAGACGTTTATAATATGCAACCAGCAAATATGTACATAAACGGAACAAAAACACAGTAGAACATACATACAGGAAATACCTTCCAGGGACAGAGCGAAAGGGAATTCCCGGGACCCGCGCACCGGACTCCCCCCAGGGAGACCACCAAGAGCGAACCCCTATACAGGGACTGTCTGGCAATCACCCCAGAAGCCCTAAATGCGCAGCAGCCGGGACACAAAAGGGCAATAGGTAAGTCCAAAAATGTCTGTACGTGATGTGAGTCCAGAGTGGTATTAAACGGAAGGAACCGGGCAGAAGTGCCGACCAAAGACGGCAAACGGAGTCCGGGCACAGCTAGATGATACCAGATGAAGTCCAGAGTCGGTGTCGGTTGTTTTCCAAGAGGATCCGAATAACAATCAGGAACCAAAAGCAGCAGGGCAGGAGCACACAGGAAGCAGTATACTCAGGCACTGGACTAAGCTTTAGGGGCGGCTTTTAAACAGATGGACAGGAAGTAGGGCAACAGAACAGAAAACTCCATGTTAACAAAGGGCAAGCTCTTTCAAAAGAAAACTGGAAAACCCGGAACTCTGACACTGGCAGTTTTTTAAGTTGGCTCCAGATGATTCTAAAAAGGCCATTTGCAACACCTGCCATGCCAGTATCAGCAGGGGTACCAAAACTAGCAGCCTGACCACCACCAGCATGATCAGGCACATGTCAGCCAAGCACCCGACTTTGTGGGAAGTACAACAGAGTCGAGGAGCAGTGCTTGCTGATGTCACTGCTACGTCTTCGCTGGTTGTGCATGCGAGCCAATCCCCTGTCCATGCTGCCTGCGAACAAGCCTCCTCCACTCCTGCACCTGCAGTTGCCTACGCAGAAAGAACACCATCATCAAGCACGTCCTTGTCCCAGCGCAGCGTTCAGTTATCCATTCAGCAAACCTTTGAACGCAGGCGCAAATACACTGCCAACACCCCACATGCCACAGTTCTAAATGCTAACATTTCGCGACTGCTTGCGCTGGAAATGTTGCCTTTTAGGCTGGTTGAGACAGAAGCATTCCGCGACATGATGGTGGCAGCTGTCCCACGTTACTCGGTCCACAGCCGCCACTATTTCTCCCGGTGTGCCGTCCCCGCATTGCATAACCACGTGTCACAAAACATCACACGTGCCCTGAACAACGCTGTTTCAGCCAAAGTCCACCTAACCACAGACACGTGGACAAGTGCATGTGGGCAAGGCCGCTACATCTCGTTGACGTCACACTGGGTTAATATTGTGCAAGCTGGGACCCAGTCTGAGCGAGGGACGGAACACGTCCTTCACACACCAAGTTTTGCAGGCCCTACCTCAGTCAGGGTTTCACACACACTCTACAGCTCCGGAATGTCATGCTCCTCAGCCTCCTCCTCCTCCTGCGCATCCTGATCCACTTTACCCTCCACACCAGTCCCAAGCTGGAAGTGTCGCGGGCGGAGGAGGGGACGGTGCGCTCTCCCACTGCTCGGGTCCGGCTGACGCTGCTCTACGGCTGCTGCTGCTCGTTGGCTCGAGCGATGGCCGGATCCCGGGGACTCGAGCGGCGCTACTCGCCCGTGAGTGAAAAGGGGTGGTTTGGGTTTTGGGGATATTGTCCGTGACGCCACCCACGGTTGTGGTGATTGTGTGGACACCACCGCTGCTCTGGACGGGGATCCCGGGAGCCTGTGACAGGGAGCAGCTTTGTTGTTATTTCTCCCCTCCGTGGGTAGGGGGGTTGGTTGTCCCGGGGCCTGGTGATGGGGTAGAGATGGATGACAGGCGGGTTGCGGGGCCTGATGAGGTGCAGGGTCGCAGGGGCAGCGCTGTGCCGCACGGCACGGAGGTACTCACTCAGCCCAATGATGATGACACAGTTCACGGTAAAACAAGTGGCTGGATGGACGGGTCACTCGGACGGCTGCGGTTGTTCCTCCCTGCAGGTTAGTGATGACTGTCTCTCCCTGCACCTAAGTTAAGTGCTGGTAGTGATGGTTTCCCAACGGTAACCCGCTCCCCGACCTGGATATGGGCCGGAGGAGCCCCTTTTGCCCACAGGCGCTGGCCCTGGGAGACGGTTGCCCTTAGCGGTGGCGGTGTCTCCCCTTCACGGTTGTACGGTTGCCTTCTATCTGGACTTGGCTGTTTGGAAACCCTGAGGTTCCCTTCACTAACGGATTTGGCAAATTCACGGCGACACCAAGCCTTGCCGGGATCCGAAAGTCCTCTGCCAATGGTGCTGGCTTCTCTTTGTATACCGGTCCGGTACGGCCGGGTCACCACCCGTCCACGGTCCTTACGGCAGACTCCAATCGGCCTCCACTGCAGACGGTCACCACATCCTGCCAACCTTGCTGTCCTGTCCGGGCCACACACCCGGACCAACTTCAGGCTCTTTGCTGTCACTTTTCTCCTCTCTACTACTTTCCTCCTTCCACTTCCTTAGCTTAACTCTCACTGCCTGTGTTTTCCCTCCTCCTCGGTGGGTGGAGACCAACCGCCTGGCTCCACACCCTGGTGTGGACAACAGCCCCTGGGGAAGGCAACAAGGATTTTGTGTTTTGACTATGATATGCCTGCAGGGAGTGTGGGGTGTTTAAGTGTTGTGCTCTGTGGCCCCTGGCTTGTCCAGGGCGACACAGAAGCACTGCAGCACTGCCTCGGCGAAGCGGCAACAGGCAGTGCTGAAGCTAATCTGCATAGGTGACAAACCCCACAATGCAGAAGAGGTGTGGACAGCTCTGAAACAGCAGGCAGATCACTGGCTCACAACTCTGAACCTAAAGCCAGGAAAGGTCGTGTGTGACAATGGCCGGAACCTGGTGGCGGCTTTGAGGCGAGGCCAGCTGACACATGTTCCATGCGTGGCCCATGTGCTCAACCTCGTGGTTCAGCGGTTTCTAAAGTCATACTCAGAGCTGTCTGATCTGCTGGTAAAAGTTCGCCGCCTGTCTGCACATTTTCGAAAGTCACCTACTGCTTCAGCCGGCCTTGCCGGCTTAAGACGCCGTTTGCATCTTCCGGCACACAGACTGGTGTGTGATGTCCCCACGCGTTGGAATTCAACTCTGCACAAGTTGGTCAGGATATGTGAGCAGAAGAGGGCAGTTGTTGAGTACCTGCATCACCTAAGCCGTCGGGAAATGGGTCAAACTCCACACATAACACCTGAGGAGTGGAGATGGATGTCCGACCTATGCACCATCCGCCAAAACTTTGAGGACTCCACCAAGATGGTGAGCGGCGATGACGACATTATTAGCGTCACCATACCGCTTCTCTGCCTTCTAAAATGGTCTCTGCTCAAAAAACAACTATGATGCATTGCAGGCGGAGCGCGATGAGTTTGAGCAAGAAACAGTAGTGGGTGTGGGTGATGATAACACACAGCCCAGCCTCGTCTCATCACAACGTGCAGTGGAGGACTATGACGAGGAGGAGGATGAAGACATGGAGCAACTCTCTGGCCAAATTGAGGATATGACATGCAGTCATATCCTCGGTTCAGCGTGGCTGGCCAGAGGACAGGGTAGATGATGAGGAGGAGGAGGAGGAGGACAGCATGTTCAGTCATCGTGTTGGTCAGGATACTGAAGTGATGGCTGTTAAGAGTCTGGCACACATGGCTGACTTTATGGTAAGCTGCCTGTCTCGTGACCCTCGCGTTAAGAACATCTTGGCCGACAATCATTACTGGTTGGTAACACTGTTAGACCCACGCTAAAAGGAGAACTTTATGTCTCTTATTCCCGAGGCGGAGAGGTCAGGCAAAATGCAGCAGTTCCAGAAGGCCATAGTCACGGAAGTAGGCAAAGCATTCCCCTCACAAAACGCTAGCGGCATAGGTCAGGAATCACTGGACAACCAAGGCGTACAGCCGAGAGGGGCACAAGTCCAATCCGCCAGAGGTAGGGGAACAGTCTTTAAGATGTGGGACAGTTTTCTCAGCCCCTCACATACCACAGCCCCTGAGGTGAGGGGTAGTGACACAAGAAATCCTAAGTTTGGCCAGATGCTCAAGGAGTACCTTGCAGATCAAACAACTGTACTCCGACATTCCTCTGTGCCTTACAATTAATGTGTATCCAAGCTGGACACGTGGCATGAATTGGCTCTCTACGCCTTGGAAGTCCTGGCCTGCCCTGCCGCTAGCGTTTTGTCAGAGCGTGTTTTTAGTGCCGCAGGTGGAATCATTACAGATAAATGCACCCGCCTGTCAACTGTAAATGCTGACAGGCTGACTCTGATCAAGATGAACAAGGGTTGGATTTGGCCAGACTTCACCACACACACCAACAGCAAATTACAGCGGAATTTAAAGTTTGTAACGGGAATTTGCCATGTACCTCCACTCACCCATGGTAACACACTTCTGGACTTTGGCTAATCGCTGGACTGCTCCTCCTTCTCCTCATGCGCCATCATGGTGACCGTTACAATAGTTAAGCCGTTGTTTCAGGTATACCCCCAGTGGTTAATTTTTTCGCCCATTCTTTCTGAATGGGCATTACAACGACAGGAGACCCGCTCCTTTGCAATGGGAACAATGTTTTGAGGCCCTCATGCACATCTCTATCCAGGGACAATGTGGAGCCTCCCAATTTTTGGCTGCCCTGCCTAAGGGCTATACTACAATAGACCCACTTCCTTACAATGGGCACTTCATGTTTACAGGCCATCATGCACGTCTCTATCCAGGGACAATATGGAGCCTGACGCTGCCACCGACTGCCACACACATGCTGTTTTTAAATGCAAGCACGGACGCAATAAGAACCTAACTGGTTTTTAGGAGCGACAATTACTGAGAAGTCTGACACTATCAGACACTGCTGACTGACGTGTATTATACACTAGACTTGTGCGTTATATAATAGTTTGTGCAAAACGCGCACCTGTACGCTGCCACCGACAGACACACACGTGCTGTTTTTAAATGCAAGCACGGACGCAATAAGAACCTAACTGGTTTTTAGGAGCGACAATTACTGAGAAGTCTGACACTATCAGACACTGCTGACTGACGTGTATTATACACTAGACTTGTGCGTTATATAATTGTTTGTGCAAAACGCGCACCTGTACGCTGCCACCGACAGACACACACGTGCTGTTTTTAAATGCAAGCACGGACGCAATAAGAACCTAACTGGTTTTTAGGAGCGACAATTACTGAGAAGTCTGACACTATCAGACACTGCTGACTGACGTGTATTATACACTAGACTTGTGCGTTATATAATAGTTTGTGCAAAACGCGCACCTGTACGCTGCCACCGACAGACACACACGTGCTGTTTTTAAATGCAAGCACGGACGCAATAAGAACCTAACTGGTTTTTAGGAGCGACAATTACTGAGAAGTCTGACACTATCAGACACTGCTGACTGACGTGTATTATACACTAGACTTGTGCGTTATATAATTGTTTGTGCAAAACGCGCACCTGTACGCTGCCACCGACAGACACACACGTGCTGTTTTTAAATGCAAGCACGGACGCAATAAGAACCTAACTGGTTTTTAGGAGCGACAATTACTGAGAAGTCTGACACTATCAGACACTGCTGACTGACGTGTATTATACACTAGACTTGTGCGTTATATAATAGTTTGTGCAAAACGCGATGAGATGTGCATGAGGGCCTCAAAACATTGTTCCCATTGCAAAGGAGCGGGTCTCCTGTCGTTGTAATGCCCATTCAGAAAGAATGGGCGAAAAAATTAACCACTGGGGGTATACCTGAAACAACGGCTTAACTATTGTAACGGTCACCATGATGGCGCATGAGGAGAAGGAGGAGCAGTCCAGCGATTAGCCAAAGTCCAGAAGTGTGTTACCATGGGTGAGTGGAGGTACATGGCAAATTCCCGTTACAAACTTTAAATTCCGCTGTAATTTGCTGTTGGTGTGTGTGGTGAAGTCTGGCCAAATCCAACCCTTGTTCATCTTGATCAGAGTCAGCCTGTCAGCATTTACAGTTGACAGGCGGGTGCATTTATCTGTAATGATTCCACCTGCGGCACTAAAAACACGCTCTGACAAAACGCTAGCGGCAGGGCAGGCCAGGACTTCCAAGGCGTAGAGAGCCAATTCATGCCACGTGTCCAGCTTGGATACAAATTAATTGTAAGGCACAGAGGAATGTCGGAGTACAGTTGTTTGATCTGCAAGGTACTCCTTGAGCATCTGGCCAAACTTAGGATTTCTTGTGTCACTACCCCTCACCTCAGGGGCTGTGGTATGTGAGGGGCTGAGAAAACTGTCCCACATCTTAAAGACTGTTCCCCTACCTCTGGCGGATTGGACTTGTGCCCCTCTCGGCTGTACGCCTTGGTTGTCCAGTGATTCCTGACCTATGCCGCTAGCGTTTTGTGAGGGGAATGCTTTGCCTACTGTACGCTGCCACCGACAGACACACACGTGCTGTTTTTAAATGCAAGCACGGACGCAATAAGAACCTAACTGGTTTTTAGGAGCGACAATTACTGAGAAGTCTGACACTATCAGACACTGCTGACTGACGTGTATTATACACTAGACTTGTGCGTTATATAATTGTTTGTGCAAAACGCGCACCTGTACGCTGCCACCGACAGACACACACGTTCTGTTTTTAAATGCAAGCACGGACGCAATAAGAACCTAACTGGCGGATTGGACTTGTGCCCCTCTCGGCTGTACGCCTTGGTTGTCCAGTGATTCCTGACCTATGCCGCTAGCGTTTTGTGAGGGGAATGCTTTGCCTACTGTACGCTGCCACCGACAGACACACACGTGCTGTTTTTAAATGCAAGCACGGACGCAATAAGAACCTAACTGGTTTTTAGGAGCGACAATTACTGAGAAGTCTGACACTATCAGACACTGCTGACTGACGTGTATTATACACTAGACTTGTGCGTTATATAATTGTTTGTGCAAAACGCGCACCTGTACGCTGCCACCGACAGACACACACGTGCTGTTTTTAAATGCAAGCACGGACGCAATAAGAACCTAACTGGTTTTTAGGAGCGACAATTACTGAGAAGTCTGACACTATCAGACACTGCTGACTGACGTGTATTATACACTACACTTGTGCGTTATATAATAGTTTGTGCAAAACGCGCACCTGTACGCTGCCACCGACAGACACACACGTGCTGTTTTTAAATGCAAGCACGGACGCAATAAGAACCTAACTGGTTTTTAGGAGCGACAATTACTGAGAAGTCTGACACTATCAGACACTGCTGACTGACGTGTATTATACACTAGACTTGTGCGTTATATAATTGTTTGTGCAAAACGCGCACCTGTACGCTGCCACCGACAGACACACACGTGCTGTTTTTAAATGCAAGCACGGACGCAATAAGAACCTAACTGGTTTTTAGAAGCGACAATTACTGAGAAGTCTGACACTATCAGACACTGCTGACTGACGTGTATTATACACTAGACTTGTGCGTTATATAATAGTTTGTGCAAAACGCGCACCTGTACGCTGCCACCGACAGGCACACACGTGCGGTTTTTAAATGCAAGCACGGACGCAATAAGAACCTAACTGGTTTTTAGGAGCGACAATTACTGAGAAGTCTGACACTATCAGACACTGCTGACTGACGTGTATTATACACTAGACTTGTGCGTTATATAATAGTTTGTGCAAAACGCGATGAGATGTGCATGAGGGCCTCAAAACATTGTTCCCATTGCAAAGGAGCGGGTCTCCTGTCGTTGTAATGCCCATTCAGAAAGAATGGGCGAAAAAATTAACCACTGGGGGTATACCTGAAACAACGGCTTAACTATTGTAACGGTCACCATGATGGCGCATGAGGAGAAGGAGGAGCAGTCCAGCGATTAGCCAAAGTCCAGAAGTGTGTTACCATGGGTGAGTGGAGGTACATGGCAAATTCCCGTTACAAACTTTAAATTCCGCTGTAATTTGCTGTTGGTGTGTGTGGTGAAGTCTGGCCAAATCCAACCCTTGTTCATCTTGATCAGAGTCAGCCTGTCAGCATTTACAGTTGACAGGCGGGTGCATTTATCTGTAATGATTCCACCTGCGGCACTAAAAACACGCTCTGACAAAACGCTAGCGGCAGGGCAGGCCAGGACTTCCAAGGCGTAGAGAGCCAATTCATGCCACGTGTCCAGCTTGGATACACATTAATTGTAAGGCACAGAGGAATGTCGGAGTACAGTTGTTTGATCTGCAAGGTACTCCTTGAGCATCTGGCCAAACTTAGGATTTCTTGTGTCACTACCCCTCACCTCAGGGGCTGTGGTATGTGAGGGGCTGAGAAAACTGTCCCACATCTTAAAGACTGTTCCCCTACCTCTGGCGGATTGGACTTGTGCCCCTCTCGGCTGTACGCCTTGGTTGTCCAGTGATTCCTGACCTATGCCGCTAGCGTTTTGTGAGGGGAATGCTTTGCCTACTGTACGCTGCCACCGACAGACACACACGTGCTGTTTTTAAATGCAAGCACGGACGCAATAAGAACCTAACTGGTTTTTAGGAGCGACAATTACTGAGAAGTCTGACACTATCAGACACTGCTGACTGACGTGTATTATACACTAGACTTGTGCGTTATATAATTGTTTGTGCAAAACGCGCACCTGTACGCTGCCACCGACAGACACACACGTGCTGTTTTTAAATGCAAGCACGGACGCAATAAGAACCTAACTGGCGGATTGGACTTGTGCCCCTCTCGGCTGTACGCCTTGGTTGTCCAGTGATTCCTGACCTATGCCGCTAGCGTTTTGTGAGGGGAATGCTTTGCCTACTGTACGCTGCCACCGACAGACACACACGTGCTGTTTTTAAATGCAAGCACGGACGCAATAAGAACCTAACTGGTTTTTAGGAGCGACAATTACTGAGAAGTCTGACACTATCAGACACTGCTGACTGACGTGTATTATACACTAGACTTGTGCGTTATATAATTGTTTGTGCAAAACGCGCACCTGTACGCTGCCACCGACAGACACACACGTGCTGTTTTTAAATGCAAGCACGGACGCAATAAGAACCTAACTGGTTTTTAGGAGCGACAATTACTGAGAAGTCTGACACTATCAGACACTGCTGACTGACGTGTATTATACACTAGACTTGTGCGTTATATAATAGTTTGTGCAAAACGCGATGAGATGTGCATGAGGGCCTCAAAACATTGTTCCCATTGCAAAGGAGCGGGTCTCCTGTCGTTGTAATGCCCATTCAGAAAGAATGGGCGAAAAAATTAACCACTGGGGGTATACCTGAAACAACGGCTTAACTATTGTAACGGTCACCATGATGGCGCATGAGGAGAAGGAGGAGCAGTCCAGCGATTAGCCAAAGTCCAGAAGTGTGTTACCATGGGTGAGTGGAGGTACATGGCAAATTCCCGTTACAAACTTTAAATTCCGCTGTAATTTGCTGTTGGTGTGTGTGGTGAAGTCTGGCCAAATCCAACCCTTGTTCATCTTGATCAGAGTCAGCCTGTCAGCATTTACAGTTGACAGGCGGGTGCATTTATCTGTAATGATTCCACCTGCGGCACTAAAAACACGCTCTGACAAAACGCTAGCGGCAGGGCAGGCCAGGACTTCCAAGGCGTAGAGAGCCAATTCATGCCACGTGTCCAGCTTGGATACACATTAATTGTAAGGCACAGAGGAATGTCGGAGTACAGTTGTTTGATCTGCAAGGTACTCCTTGAGCATCTGGCCAAACTTAGGATTTCTTGTGTCACTACCCCTCACCTCAGGGGCTGTGGTATGTGAGGGGCTGAGAAAACTGTCCCACATCTTAAAGACTGTTCCCCTACCTCTGGCGGATTGGACTTGTGCCCCTCTCGGCTGTACGCCTTGGTTGTCCAGTGATTCCTGACCTATGCCGCTAGCGTTTTGTGAGGGGAATGCTTTGCCTACTGTACGCTGCCACCGACAGACACACACGTGCTGTTTTTAAATGCAAGCACGGACGCAATAAGAACCTAACTGGTTTTTAGGAGCGACAATTACTGAGAAGTCTGACACTATCAGACACTGCTGACTGACGTGTATTATACACTAGACTTGTGCGTTATATAATAGTTTGTGCAAAACGCGATGAGATGTGCATGAGGGCCTCAAAACATTGTTCCCATTGCAAAGGAGCGGGTCTCCTGTCGTTGTAATGCCCATTCAGAAAGAATGGGCGAAAAAATTAACCACTGGGGGTATACCTGAAACAACGGCTTAACTATTGTAACGGTCACCATGATGGCGCATGAGGAGAAGGAGGAGCAGTCCAGCGATTAGCCAAAGTCCAGAAGTGTGTTACCATGGGTGAGTGGAGGTACATGGCAAATTCCCGTTACAAACTTTAAATTCCGCTGTAATTTGCTGTTGGTGTGTGTGGTGAAGTCTGGCCAAATCCAACCCTTGTTCATCTTGATCAGAGTCAGCCTGTCAGCATTTACAGTTGACAGGCGGGTGCATTTATCTGTAATGATTCCACCTGCGGCACTAAAAACACGCTCTGACAAAACGCTAGCGGCAGGGCAGGCCAGGACTTCCAAGGCGTAGAGAGCCAATTCATGCCACGTGTCCAGCTTGGATACACATTAATTGTAAGGCACAGAGGAATGTCGGAGTACAGTTGTTTGATCTGCAAGGTACTCCTTGAGCATCTGGCCAAACTTAGGATTTCTTGTGTCACTACCCCTCACCTCAGGGGCTGTGGTATGTGAGGGGCTGAGAAAACTGTCCCACATCTTAAAGACTGTTCCCCTACCTCTGGCGGATTGGACTTGTGCCCCTCTCGGCTGTACGCCTTGGTTGTCCAGTGATTCCTGACCTATGCCGCTAGCGTTTTGTGAGGGGAATGCTTTGCCTACTGTACGCTGCCACCGACAGACACACACGTGCTGTTTTTAAATGCAAGCACGGACGCAATAAGAACCTAACTGGTTTTTAGGAGCGACAATTACTGAGAAGTCTGACACTATCAGACACTGCTGACTGACGTGTATTATACACTAGACTTGTGCGTTATATAATTGTTTGTGCAAAACGCGCACCTGTACGCTGCCACCGACAGACACACACGTGCTGTTTTTAAATGCAAGCACGGACGCAATAAGAACCTAACTGGCGGATTGGACTTGTGCCCCTCTCGGCTGTACGCCTTGGTTGTCCAGTGATTCCTGACCTATGCCGCTAGCGTTTTGTGAGGGGAATGCTTTGCCTACTGTACGCTGCCACCGACAGACACACACGTGCTGTTTTTAAATGCAAGCACGGACGCAATAAGAACCTAACTGGTTTTTAGGAGCGACAATTACTGAGAAGTCTGACACTATCAGACACTGCTGACTGACGTGTATTATACACTAGACTTGTGCGTTATATAATTGTTTGTGCAAAACGCGCACCTGTACGCTGCCACCGACAGACACACACGTGCTGTTTTTAAATGCAAGCACGGACGCAATAAGAACCTAACTGGTTTTTAGGAGCGACAATTACTGAGAAGTCTGACACTATCAGACACTGCTGACTGACGTGTATTATACACTACACTTGTGCGTTATATAATAGTTTGTGCAAAACGCGCACCTGTACGCTGCCACCGACAGACACACACGTGCTGTTTTTAAATGCAAGCACGGACGCAATAAGAACCTAACTGGTTTTTAGGAGCGACAATTACTGAGAAGTCTGACACTATCAGACACTGCTGACTGACGTGTATTATACACTAGACTTGTGCGTTATATAATTGTTTGTGCAAAACGCGCACCTGTACGCTGCCACCGACAGACACACACGTGCTGTTTTTAAATGCAAGCACGGACGCAATAAGAACCTAACTGGCGGATTGGACTTGTGCCCCTCTCGGCTGTACGCCTTGGTTGTCCAGTGATTCCTGACCTATGCCGCTAGCGTTTTGTGAGGGGAATGCTTTGCCTACTGTACGCTGCCACCGACAGACACACACGTGCTGTTTTTAAATGCAAGCACGGACGCAATAAGAACCTAACTGGTTTTTAGGAGCGACAATTACTGAGAAGTCTGACACTATCAGACACTGCTGACTGACGTGTATTATACACTAGACTTGTGCGTTATATAATTGTTTGTGCAAAACGCGCACCTGTACGCTGCCACCGACAGACACACACGTGCTGTTTTTAAATGCAAGCACGGACGCAATAAGAACCTAACTGGTTTTTAGGAGCGACAATTACTGAGAAGTCTGACACTATCAGACACTGCTGACTGACGTGTATTATACACTACACTTGTGCGTTATATAATAGTTTGTGCAAAACGCGCACCTGTACGCTGCCACCGACAGACACACACGTGCTGTTTTTAAATGCAAGCACGGACGCAATAAGAACCTAACTGGTTTTTAGGAGCGACAATTACTGAGAAGTCTGACACTATCAGACACTGCTGACTGACGTGTATTATACACTAGACTTGTGCGTTATATAATTGTTTGTGCAAAACGCGCACCTGTACGCTGCCACCGACAGACACACACGTGCTGTTTTTAAATGCAAGCACGGACGCAATAAGAACCTAACTGGTTTTTAGAAGCGACAATTACTGAGAAGTCTGACACTATCAGACACTGCTGACTGACGTGTATTATACACTAGACTTGTGCGTTATATAATAGTTTGTGCAAAACGCGCACCTGTACGCTGCCACCGACAGGCACACACGTGCGGTTTTTAAATGCAAGCACGGACGCAATAAGAACCTAACTGGTTTTTAGGAGCGACAATTACTGAGAAGTCTGACACTATCTGGACTGTTTTACACTGTGTACACCAGCCCCAGATATGATGAAGGCTGGTATACGGTCACCACTAGGAATGGCTATATACCCTGCCTGCCTGCCTGCCTGCCTGTATACTGCTACAATAGTCCTGACAAGGACTCTTCTGGTCACTAGCCTGTATTCCGACCTGGCTATACCCTGCCTGTATATAGCAACAATAGTCCTGAGAAGGACTCTGCTACTGTACTCCGACCTGGCTATACCCTGCCTGCCTGTATACAACTAGAATAGTCCTGAGAAGGACTTTTGGTCACACTGTTTGCAGCCCTGCAACTGAAAAAGCTATAAAGGGCCGCAAAGCTTTCCCTGAATCAGCGACACTCTCCCTGCACTGACTGTCTGGATAGCTGTGAGCAGAGCACAGCGCGCCGGCCGGTATAAAGGCTCGGTCACGCTGTGCAGGCCGGCCAATCACTGCAATTCCACAACTAACAGGGCTGTGGCATTGCAGTGGTCTGCCAGCCAATCCCTGCATGAGGGCTGGCTCTCAAAAGAGCGCCAACATGCAGAAATGAAGACCACGAGTACAGCACGAGTATCGCGAGATTACTCGGTCCCCGCCGAGCAGCCCGAGTACAGCGATACTCGTGCGAGTACCGAGTAGTTACAAGCATGCTCGCTCATCACTAGTTAAGAACTAACACTTCTCTCCTATTCCCAATATAGAATTGATATATTTGTGGCATTGATATCCTTTAATATGATCGCATCCATCTGATTTGCCTCATATTCGTTATTTATGTTGTGTAGTTTCTTAATTATCCCTTGTTTCACTTGTTCAAACTGGAGAGTCTGGAATGGGTGTAACTCATACTTTGCTCTCAACTCCTCTCATGTCATCCATCTCCGTTCTGTATCATGCATCAGGTTTTTTAGAGTTATAATGCCTATCTCCCTCTACTCTTTAAAAAAATAATTTTCCCTTCCCTGTGGAAAGTCTGCACAAGCTCATATATTAAGGAATTTAGAGATGTTCCAGGCTAACCTGAACTTTTTCCTAACCGCCTTCCAAGTCATCACTGTGTCCCTACAAATCAGTGAGTGTTTAATATTGGGCGGCAAATTTGGTATGGTATGTAGACTTGAACTCAAGTCCCAAAGCTTACAAAATCCGGCTACTATAGCCAGTCAGTGTAACTACTTGTTTGTCTAATCCAATCAACTACATGTCTCAAGATACAGGCCAGGTTGTACCCCCTAATGTTTGGTAGTCTGATCCCTCCTCTTTCAGTCGACAACATTAACTTTTTAGCACTAATCCTCGTCCTATATCCCTTTCACAAAAATGTGAAAACTCTTTTGTCAATCTTTTCACATCCGAATGTCTAAGAAGCAATGGGATTATCTGCATTGGATAGAGAAGCTTGGAAAAGCTCGTAATTTTTATTAAATGATTCCCCCCCAGAAGAGTCAGTGGCAAATATGCCTATCCTTGCAGTTCATGCTCAATTTTCTCAATCAAAGGGGAAAAATTTAGTGAATATATAATCTTTGCATCACCCCAACCTGTACTCCTAAGTATTTAATTGTATTTCTAGCTATAGGAATGTCACATAATGCACTTCTCTCACCCTCCACTCTCTTACTGTCCAAGAAGAGAATTTCACATTTGTTTTTATTAGGTCTAAACCTTGCTAACCTCCCAAACTCCTCAATTTGTTCTATGACCCTACTCAATTGCGTTTTGGAATTGCACATGAACAGAATTATATCGTCAGCAAATTAGGCCAAGCGCAATGACTTCCCCTTACCTTAATCCATTCAAACTACCCCCCCTTATTCAAACGCCTAGCCAGTGGTTCAATAGCCAAGTTAAACAACAGTGGTGACATCGGGCTTCCTTGCCTGTTTCCCTTCATCAAATGAAATGTTTTTTAAATAATTCCCGGGGTATTCACTCTTGCCTGAGGATTTGCATAAAGAACCCTCACAAAATTCCAAAAAGCTCCATGCAGGCCCATGTGATCTAACACCTGTTCCAGCCATCACCACCTCATATTGTCGAAGGCTTTCTCCGCATCTAAAAAGTGTATTTTAATAAAGACTCCCCTACTCTCCCTCGTTCACCAAAATATTAATTCAAAATAAATCCTGGAAATCCTAATGTAATACAGTGACGTAATGTCTCATGATGCCCATCAATTCCTATGGAGAATGTTCTCATAACAAGGCTCCATAGGTCACTGTCAGTAAGAAGCAGGTCCAGAATTTCTCCCTTGGTCAGCCCATCCACCCCCTCTCACCCTCCGTGACACAATGGCAGGTGTGCTGATGCATTTTCATGGTTGCAAAGTGCTACAGTGCCCCCCATGGTTTCCGACTTAGTTCTCGTATTAAACCCTGCCAGAGGCTAGGTCTAATACTATGCCTGTTAAAGTTTCATATGAGTGGTTCATTTCATCGAAGTTTAAGTCCTTTATGAAATAAAATTTTAAGAAGGTTAAAAATCTAAAAATAAATCAAAACACTTTTTCCATATCTATTTATTAAAAATAAAATAGTTAAAAAAAACACACTTGATATTGCCACAGCCATGTATTACAACCTTCACCTTTAAGAATATCAAAATAAACCATACAGAAAATGCTGTCAAAAAATGCTACAAGTAGTGATTTTTGTTTATCCTGCTACACAAAAATGGATTTGAAAGAGATCAAAAATCACTAAATGTAACTAAAAGAGTATAATTGAAAACACAAAGCAAAAGGTAAGAAGCTCACCATGCTGTATAATGTAGTTTCAGTCCACAATATGGGAAAAAGGTGCCAGATCCTCTGGTATGGCTTCCATCAGAAAAATAGAAGCACAAAGAAAAAGGAACAGAATCATCCAGGGAGCAATCCGTCAGTTCTTAGATGATACCATTCCTTTGGCTTTGTGTTTCTATCAATGAAAACATTATCCCACAAAAATAAGCTCTCATTTAGCTCAAGTAGCAGAAAAATAAAAATGTTCTATAAATCTCCAGATAATTTGTTAATCTGCAGACTACACCCCACCACTGACTGACAGCTGGCTCTGTGCTGAAGCACTGCAGAGCCAACTGTTAGTCAGTGCCAGGTCATGGTTACAGTTGCCACTCACTGTTATACTTAGTTGTGATTGAAGTCGCACCAGCCACGCCTCTATGACTGAACGCCAGAGGCTGATGGAAGGAATAAACGTAATTTCCTTCCAATATTAGGTTAATAGTGTTTTTTAGGAATATCAGGTTCCCTTTAATACTGAATCTGGGGATAGGTGATAAATTGTAATTGTGGGAGAAACCCCTTATGCTGTAAAAAACTGTAGTATGTATAAGCGCACTCCTTATCAAATCCCAAACTGTCAAAAATAATTTACTAGTCAATAGTATTGCTTTCACTTTGTGGCATCAACAGCCATCTGCCGCAGCTTCTGCCATCCAAACAAAAAGGTTCACTAAATTGCTTGAGTGCAGTTGTGGTATAATGATATTGTTACCAGCTCATTTATTTTTCCTTGTGTATCACCTCAGAAGATACACATTGAAAATTTTTTGATGCCTTTCAATATTGTCTTTCAATAGCATCGATTTCTCTTATGCACCTTGTTTTGCTATATTTTTTTAGCACTAAGGTTCAGATACGGCTTTAAAGAAGGCAAATAAGTAATTTTATTATAAAGGTTAATATAAAATACAAGCTTAAAGGAAAAGTATGATATTGCGTACACTTTTGTATATTGAACATACAAAGGTTAAGTACAGTTAAATACTTACATCACCAAGGAGTTTTGGAACATCATCTGTCTGGAACTACAGTCAGAGAAGCATGACATAGACAGAGAACTCCTGGACATTACTGCCCGGACGTCTCACGGTGCAGGTAACAAGAGATTCTGTCTGTGCTATACTTTATCTGATTTAAATAGAGGCTTGAACAATATTACAAGCCTTAAAGTTAATGTGTTGTAGTCTTATTGATCCATGCCCTTTGATGGCCAGTCATTGGGCATAGATGAATCAGAGATACACCACACATCAGACAATGGGGTAATAAACCCACAGCATTCAAATCTCCCAAAAATACACATCAGGTATTTGAGCTAGGTAAATGGATATATTGTCTGTCTGTGTATATAGCAAACCCATAAAACATCAGATTGTTGAACTAAAGTAAATCATAAGGATTCTCTTACAATGGTATATTGTCTGTCTGTATATTCAAGACAAACACACAGAAACCCTTCAGTATACACAAGATGTTGTAACCATGTACACTTTGTCTGTATGGTTAAACAATATGTTATAGTATAACATAATGTATGTGCTCAAAAATAGCCATTTTTATATTTGCAATACACACCTTCATGTCAATATTCTTTAAAAGAAAGGCTTGAAATAGAGTCTTAACTAGCAACTACCCTCCAGATCAGTTAGACCTTGATCCCATCAATCAGCAGAAGAGACTAAAGATGAGCGAGCAGTGAAATACTCGGGTGCTTGATGCTCGCGTCGAGCATTTTGAAATGCTCGGGTGCTCGACCCAAGCACCGAGCCCAATGTTAGCCTATGGGAAACTCGAGCATTTTTCTGGCTGCACCCCCGGCGGTCATGAGAAAGCCTAAAAATGTCACAAATGTATACCGTATTTTTCGCTTTATAAGACGCATTTTTGTTCCCCCAAATTTTGGGGGAAAGTAGGGGGTGCATCTTATAAACCGAATATATGGATTATATACTGCAGGGTCCATGGGAGGTGGGGGCCACTCTGGAGCGGTGCTGGGGGCTGCTGGGGGGCTGGTGGAGGCAGGTGAAGCTGCGGGAGGGAGCCTTTGATCTCCTGCTCCCGCTCATATAATATGCACAGCCGCTGTCCATCACTGTGGTGCTGAAACTGCACCGCAGCGATGGGCTGGGGGAGCTGCACATATTATATCTGCCTGTGCTCCCTTTGATCGCACATGCACCCCTGTGTTAGCTATGGCCCCCATGCCCCCAAAGACCCCTGTAAGCATTTCTGACTCCCAGGTTACTGCTGTGAGTTTTCAGAGTATTAGGAGGAGGAAGAATCCTGTGTTCCTCCTCCCGTTTAACATGCACTTTTGCTTTGTAGCGTATGTGCGGCAGCTTCTCTCTGCCTGTACATTTGCTGCTAAGCGATATCAAAAGTTAACAGTAGAAGAAAAAAAAAAATAGTATATTGACCAATATTATCTTCAGAGGTGGGGCACTGCGATGGGCGCGGCCTTTGCGCCCTCGTACGCCAACCTCTGCCTGGGATACTGGGAGAGGTTGGTTTTTCGTGACGGAGGTGTGGGGGCCAGCGCCCATGTGCAGTGTTGGCTCAGATATATTGATGATGTTTTGTTTTTTTGGAAGGGCACAACGGAGCAATTTGGAACTTTTGTGGGCCAATTAAATTGTAACGCATTTAACATCAAACTTACACGCAAGCATAGCAGCAGCAGCAGCTTTGACTTTTTAGATACAAAGATCGAGGTGGGCCATGACCACGATGATGGATGTATTCCGTAAGAGCACCTCTGTCAACGCTCTTTTGCATGCTTTGTCTGCCCATACCCCCTCAACTATCCAAGCCATACTGACTGGACAATTCCTAAGGATGAGGCGGATCTGCTTGTTGGACAATACCTTTGAGACCCAGGCTCGTAACCTGGGGCGTCATTTCCAGGACCGTGGGTATAGCAACAGGGTTATCAAATAGGGCTATGTGAGAGCTAAGAAAACACCTAGATCTCAGCTTCTCTCTTATGCTCCTAAGAGGGAATCATCCGAGCCTGAAATCTGATTTATCGGGACGTACAATCATGAGTGGGGCACCATGAGGGATATTTTGGCCAAACATTGGCCTATTTTACTATCTGATCCCATCCTGTCTGGCCTCCTGACTGATGCCCCACTCATGACAGCACGACATTCCCGAAATCTGAGAGACATTTTGGTGAACAGCCATTATGTTCCCCCTATTCAGAATCCTTTTAGTACTAGGGGCCTACTTTTGGGCTGCTATAAATGTGGCCATTGTTTTGCCTGTAAGAACTTGATTGGAACTAAAACCTTCACCTCCTCAGATGGCCTAAAATCTTTAGACTTCAGGCAGTATATCACGTGTGGCATGACCCATGTGATATACTATGCCACATGCCCATGCTCTCTGATCTACATGGGGCTTACCTCCAGTGAGCTCCGCATAAGGATCAGGGAGCATATGTGTGATATAGAGGCAACCAGGACAGTGGAGGACGTTACACTCCTGAAAACTATACCCTGACATTTTAAGGCTCGTCATGCCTGCGATTCATCTTTACTGGCGGTTCAGGGGTTTGATGTAGTTAGCGGAGGATCCAAAGTTGTCAACGTAAAGAAAAAACTGGCCCAATGCGAAGCGAGATGGATAAGTATTTTGGACACTCTAGTCCCTAAGGGACTGAATGAGACCATCAGCTTTGCTTCATTTTTATAGCATAATTATTTTGGTCATCACCAGCTCTGTTTCACACTATTTTTAATTGGTTTTAATCATTCTTTCTTGTATGTTTCTCTCTTTTTTCTGTATCCCTCTCTCCATTATTATGTAATCATAAATATGTGCCTTCATCTCTGGTTACTGACCATTTTTTTTTTCTGTTTTTTCTATTTTTATATTCAGACTTGAGTTCTACTATAAATTCTTTTGATATGAAAATGTTCCCCTAGTATGGCTCCATCTAAGCTCTGAGGACTTATCATCGAAATATAATATATAATGATTGAGGAAACATTTTCATATGATTAGGACTCCACTTCTTATCTATGCATGGGATACATCTCTGGAACCCTTTTCTTTGATACTAACCTTGTCTGTTTACTTACTGGTACATTTCACTATGATATGTCTTTGTATGTTTATGTTTACATGTATCTATATATACTCAAGCTATCCCATGTATGCATGAGCGGTCCGGGTTCTGCCTCACCGCCGGCAGCTTGGCCGTCTCCATAGCGGTCCATGGTTCTGCCTGACGGCTGACTCACCCTCGGCGATGTGGTCTCAGACTGGGCAAGCGCCTCTGAGGAGGATGATGTAAGCGGAAATAGTCCATGGCGGTTTATTTAAAACAACTTTGAATGGAGAGAGGGACACCTTCCCTCCCTGATGAAGCCGTGAGTGGGATGCACCGCTCCCTGGGCGAAACACGTGTTGGTGGGCTGGGGGGAACTTTTGGCTCTGAGGAATCGGCACTCTGCCACCTTTAATTGGCACTTGCTTCTTGAAAAGGTATCCATATGGCATTGTTCATCCTATAATGGCTTAAGGGTTTATCCCCATTTTTTGACTGCTGGCTATGTTTTGCTATAAGCAGTGCATGTGGAATGTGGATCACCTTATAACTGGGAAGTTTTCCTATTTATTTACATTTAGCACTTTGTTCAATGTGTAGGTTGTGTTTACTTTATGGGGATTTTCTCCGACCCTTTTATGCACTGAAGCACTTTGTACATGTGTGGGCAAGTTTACAATTACCTTCCCCCTTATATTGCTCCTACTCACTCCAAATTTAATACCAAACAGTGTATACATATATATACATCTAATGCATATATATGTAAATAACCTACTGCATCCTGGGGCATATTTACACTTTTGTACATTTAAATACCATTTTTGCCATCTGCTTTGACCGCAGCTTTTCTCATTGTATGTCTTTTAAATGTTTTATATGTGAATCCCAAAACCCTTCCTTGTGTGTTTAAATAAAATTGTTTTTGCACTTTGATACTCCTGGTTCTTCTGTTCTTATATTTATATAGTATATTAATTTGTCTGCAGACTCCTGGGATACGTCCGATCACTCCAGGACCTGCCGGTGATCAGCTGATGTGGTCACCTGACAGCATCAGCTGATCATTTAAGTCCAGCGGTGAGGCCGAATTTTTACCGCTAAGCCGGTTTAAATGATTAGCTGATGCTGTCAGGTGACCCCAACAGCTGATTACCGACAGGTCCTGGAGCGATCGGATGGGAGTCTGCACAGAGGTGTATAGTTTTTTTTTCTACTGATGCATCAGCTGATTGTTTAAAAGCCGTTTATACAATCAGCTGATGTGTCATGTGGTTCAGGTCCTTGAACCTGATACATCTGTTTGCTTTGCCTTCTGGTAAACTGATCAGATGATATTGGTTCCGGATTGGACATCGCGGGACCCTCGACCCAGGACTATGGCAGAGGGGGAAAGGTTTTTTGTAGTTCAATAAAGATAGAGTCACTAATACATATTTTTGTATGCTAGCCAGGTACAGCAGGCAGGTACATGCTGCCCCCAATCCCCAGCTGCCTATTTTTACCCAACTGGGAACCAAAAATATAGGGAAGCCCTTTTTTTAATTATTTCATGAATTTTATGAAATTAAAAAAAAATGACGTGGGCTTCACTCAACTTTTGTGTCCTGCCAGGTACAACTAGGCAGCTGGGAATTGGAATCCGTAGCGCAGGTTGGCCCAAGCGAATTGCAGTGCGAAGCCGCCCCAGAAAATGCATAGAAGCGCCATCTTCTGGTGCTGTATCCAACTCTTCCAGCAGCGCTGGGTAATAAGGGGTTAATAACAGTTTTGTTTTACCAGCTGGTATTAAACCTGAGATTCTTAATGTCAGGCCAAGTTTGACCCAGCCATTAAGAGTCATCAATAAACGGTTAAAAAAAAGACACTAAACAGAGAAAAAAAACTTTATTATGAATAAATACACATTAGTGAAAAGCACCAGTGAGGGATTAATTATAAAACTTAGCTTTTATTTTTCAGTTAAAATTGTGCAATATAATAAAAAAATACACACAGGATCACCCTGCGGGTAGCCAAAGGTCCGTATTCCCACACCACGTCAGGGTACCTTTGAGCAAATACCATTAGGGGATAACCACCATGTACAGTTAGGTCCAGAAATATTTGGACAGGGACACAATTTTCGCGAGTTGGGCTCTGCATGCCACCACATTGGATTTGAAATGAAACCTCTACAACAGAATTCAAGTGCAGATAGTAACGTTTAATTTGAAGGTTTGAACAAAAATATCTGATAGAAATTGTAGGAATTGTACACATTTCTTTACAAACACTCCACATTTTAGGAGGTCAAAAGTAATTGGACAAATAAACCAAACCCAAAAAAAAAAAAATGTATTTTCAATATTTTGTTGCGAATCCTTTGGAGGCAATCACTGCCTTAAGTCTGGAACCCATGGACATCACCAAACGCTGGGTTTCCTCCTTCTTAATGCTTTGCCAGGCCTTTACAGCCACAGCCTTCAGGTCTTGCTTGTTTGTGGGTGTTTCCGTCTTAAGTCTGGATTTGAGCAAGTGAAATGCATGCTCAATTGGGTTAAGATCTGGTGATTGACTTGGCCATTGCAGAATGTTCCACTTTTTTGCACTCATGAACTCCTGGGTAGCTTTGGCTGTATGCTTGGGGTCATTGTCCATCTGTACTATGAAGCGCCGTCCGATCAACTTTGCGGCATTTGGCCGAATCTGGGCTGAAAGTATATCCCGGTACACTTCAGAATTCATCCGGCTACTCTTGTCTGCTGTTATGTCATCAATAAACACAAGTGACCCAGTGCCATTGAAAGCCATGCATGCCCATGCCATCACATTGCCTCCACCATGTTTTACAGAGGATGTGGTGTGCCTTGGATCATGTGCCGTTCCCTTTCTTCTCCAAACTTTTTTCTTCCCATCATTCTGGTACAGGTTGATCTTGGTCTCATCTGTCCATAGAATACTTTTCCAGAACTGAGCTGGCTTCATGAGGTGTTTTTCAGCAAATTTAACTCTGGCCTGTCTATTTTTGGAATTGATGAATGGTTTGCATCTAGATGTGAACCCTTTGTATTTACTTTCATGGAGTCTTCTCTTTACTGTTGACTTAGAGACAGATACACCTACTTCACTGAGAGTGTTCTGGACTTCAGTTGATGTTGTGAACAGGATCTTCTTCACTAAAGAAAGTATGCGGCGATCATCCACCACTGTTGTCATCCGTGGACGCCCAGGCCTTTTTGAGTTCCCAAGCTCACCAGTCAATTCCTTTTTTCTCAGAATGTACCCGACTGTTGATTTTGCTACTCCAAGCATGTCTGCTATCTCTCTGATGGATTTTTTCTTTTTTTTCAGCCTCAGGATGTTCTGCTTCACCTCAATTGAGAGTTCCTTAGACCGCATGTTGTCTGGTCACAGCAACAGCTTCCAAATGCAAAACCACACACCTGTAATCAACCCCAGACCTTTTAACTACTTCATTGATTACAGGTTAACGAGGGAGACGCCTTCAGAGTTAATTGCAGCCCTTAGAGTCCCTTGTCCAATTACTTTTGGTCCCTTGAAAAAGAGGAGGCTATGCATTACAGAGCTATGATTCCTAAACCCTTTCTCCGATTTAGATGTGAAAACTCTCATATTGCAGCTGGGAGTGTGCACTTTCAGCCCATATTATATATATAATTGTATTTCTGAACATGTTTTTGTAAACAGCTAAAATAACAAAACTTGTGTCACTGTCCAAATATTTCTGGACCTAACTGTATGTTGGGGATTAGTAGGGTCAAGTTGTCAGTATGCAAAATAGTACCAGGGATTAAGGACAATGGTCCCACTACCAACATATAAATATACTTTTGGATATAACAATCCCATGGAGACAGCAAAATACAACTTTGACCCCTTTATCACATATCCAACACATAGGTAAAGCAAAAGTAAGGAAGAATCTCACCCATCTAGATGATCTTCCAATGCCTTATACAGCAATCTCTTATAGGAGGGGTCACAGCGGGGCTTGAAATCCGGGCTTGATGTAGCTTGACCTGTGGGGCATTTTCATACAAGGTCATAGGTTCAGATGTGGACCGTCCTTGTAAGGACGGGAGTCAAGGGGGTTTAGGGCAAGCTACATCAAGCCCGGATTTCAAGCCCCGCTGTGACCCCTCCTATAAGAGATTGCTGTATAAGGCATTGGAAGATCATCTAGATGGGTGAGATTCTTCCTTACTTTTGCTTTACCTATGTGTTGGATATGTGATAAAGGGGTCAAAGTTGTATTTTGCTGTCTCCATGGGATTGTTATATCCAAAAGTATATTTATATGTTGGTAGTGGGACCATTGTCGTTAATCCCCGGTACTATTTTGTATACTGACAACTTGACCCTACTAATCCCCAACATACATGGTGGTTATCCACTAATGGTATTTGCTCAAAGGTACCCTGACGTGGTGTGGGAATACGGACCTTTGGCTATCCGCAGGGTGATCCTGTGTGTATTTTTTTATTATATTGCACAATTTTAACTGAAAAATAAAAGCTAAGTTTTATAATTAATCTCTCACTGGTGCTTTTCACTAATCCTATTTGTGAGCATTGTCCCTGTAGAAACACCAATTGGTGGGTCTTTTGCTATTTATCATCTGAATAAATACACAGACACACTTAGGGACTCCATCTTTATTACTTCCTCTCACCCCTCCACGATCCTGGTCTTCTGTCTTCTGCCTTCTTCAACCCATGCAGCTCTGCTATATCACAAAACACGGGGGGAGGAAGAACGCTGCTGTTCCGCGTGCTATGTAATCACTCAATGAGTGAGCACAGACTACGGATTGGTAGGCGGTGATGTCACCGCTGCCACCGTTGTCATAGTAATTGAACGAGTGGGTTACTATAGGATTGGTGATCTCCGATAAGCTGATTCCTGGCTCCGCTATTCAGCAGCTCCTGCTTGAGCCGCTGAATAGCGGCGCCATTAAACAGGGAGTTAACTCCTGTGGCTCCTGAAGGAGCCGGTGCATAGCGTTCCCGGTAATCAGGTGGTCGGAGATCACCGATGCTATAGTAACCCACTTGGTAGGTTACTATGGCAACATTGGCAGCAGAGATGTCACGTCTCCTAGTACCTACACTACCTAAGACACACAGTAAATCTGTCCCTAGCTCAGCAGCACCTCTCCCTACACTAGCTGACTGTGGATCACAGTGCCAAGTACGGCACCGTCAGGTGTCATATAGAGCTGATGACGCTGTCCGGCCAGCCAATCACTGTAATGCCACAACCAACATGGCTGTGGCATTACAGTGTGTGGCAGCCAATCCCTACATGTAGGCTGACTCTGTAAACAGCGCCCACATGAAGGGAGGGTGAGCCGAGCATGTGCCAGAGCATCTTGCCGGTACTCGGAGCTCGCCAAGTATACCAAGCACTGAGATGCTCGGGTGAGGAGACTTTATTATTGCCATTGTTAGTTCCTCAAGAAGGAGCATGCTAGCTCCGAAACACATAGAACTAGAAAAATAAAATCTGCTAAATATATCATTTACTCTCCTGAATCCATCTGACAGCATGGCATGACAACCTATTTCTTCTCTTCCACTGATTGATATTTCACCTCATGGACTCATAGCAGCTGTTTTTGCGCTAACAAACACACCACAGGAGTTGTGACTTGCACAACTCACCCAGGTGAGTGATTCCCTGCACCCCCTTATACTGGTCCCCACCAGGATAAGACGACAGGTTTATGGCTTTTGTCTTTTCAGCCTCATTGTTTCAAGACCTTGATCCCATATGAGAACTCAATTCAGAGAATAAAGTCTTGATGCTCTTAAAACTCAGTCTAGTAATTATAGCTATAGCTATACAGATTAAAGCTAAATTCAATGATTACTTATGCTTGAGAGACTAGAAATAATATAATTTCTTCCAAGACCTTTCTAATAACAATTCCAATAATACATTTTACATTTTCCACTTGCAAAGTCCAGACTGTAAAAAAAACTGTTATTTGCAACAGGTCCAAAGTAAATTCTTCTAAATATTTGCTAAATTGTTTATTAGAGTATGATATAGCTAACTTTGCGGAAAACTAATAACATTTGAAAATTACTAATTGGATTTGAAAAATATGGTTTTACTGAAAAAATAAGTGTGAATGCCAATCATATATGTGAATTTATTAAAGGAGTTCTCTGAGAAATGTAATAAAATAAATAATTTAAATAATACACAATTAAATATTAAACATGACTCTAAATACCTTTATTTATAAAAAAACAAATTGAATTTTAAACATGGCGGTATGACGGACTGTAGGAAGCAAAAGACAAATGCACTAAAACTGTCAGGCTGACGGGGATGAATGTTCATTTTCAGTAAGCTAAAAAAGTTATCTTCTCCATTAGTTCACTCCACATAGTGTCCTGTCAAGTTCACTGAACAAAGGAATGAGTTTTCAAGATGCCAGACTGTCTATTGCTTCACGCAGCACATCCTGCTACATGTCCTTTGTACTTTAGAATGGATTGTCATTAGTGATAGTTGCCATTTTGGAATCCTGAAGAGTACAATAGATAAAGCATATATTTTTGCTACATAAAGACATTTAGAAAAATGTTTAATTTTTAAATGTGTATTATTTATTGTATTTATTTATTTTATTACATTTATAGGAAAATTCATTTACGAAAAAAGGTACATGGCAATCATTTCCTTACAAACTCATTCTTAGTTTTGCTGTAACATTATACTTTCAGTTAAATATGTTAACTTTTTGCAAAATGAATGTTTTCGATTATTATAATATTGTATAAACTGTATAATATATTTTATAAGCTGCCATTTCTATAATATTTATATTTTGACTTTTTTTAGGAACTTCTATTACATCACAATGCTGAGGGATCCAGTATCTCGCTACTTGAGTGAATGGAAACATGTCCAGAGAGGAGCAACTTGGAAGGCTTCACTCCATGTCTGTGATGGACGAAGTCCAACACCAGATGAATTGCCCACATGTTACCTTGGGGATGACTGGTCTGGAGTAACGTTACAGGAGTTCATGGACTGTAACTACAATTTAGCTAATAATCGCCAAGTTCGAATGCTTGCCGACCTTAGTCTAGTTGGGTGTTACAACTTAACTTTTATGAATGAAAGTGAAAGGAATGATATTCTTCTACAGAGTGCCAAGAATAACCTTAAAAACATGGCTTTTTATGGATTGACTGAGTTTCAAAGAAAAACACAATATTTATTTGAGAGAACATTCAATCTCAAGTTTATTTCTCCATTTACCCAATTCAACACTACCAGAGCCTCAAATGTGGACATTGATGAGTTTTCACGTGAACGTATTAAAGAACTTAACTATTTAGACATGCAGTTATATGAATATGCCAAGGACCTTTTTTTACAACGCTTCCAATATACCAGACAACAAGAGCATCAGAGAAAAAGAGAGAAGAGAAAGGAAGAAAGGAGACTTCTTAGGGAACATAAAGCCCACCCACCTCACAAGGAGGAAAGACCAACAGACATTGCTACTACTGAAGACTATAATAGCCAGGTGGCAAGATGGTGACATTCCCAAGTTTTTATTTCAAAATTAATAGTAGAAAAACCTACATGAATTTGTTATAAAGAATTTTTAAATCTTTTCAATTTGAACTTTTAAAAGGGGAAAATATGTAAAAACATTTGTTATGTCAGGAAGTGGTGGAAGACTTCTACATGGATTTCCTGAATGAGTTGCACTTACCGTCAGTTTCCTTTATGGAATGTCACCCATTCAAACTAAGAATTATTCTTTGGACTTCTACAATTTCTTAATTTTGTGACATGGTCTTGTTGTCATCTCTCGTTATAGGTTTTCAGACATGAAACGTCTACATTATAGACACAGGTAGAATTGTGGAACTGTCAAATGGACTTCTGTGTGCTCTTCAAATGTTTGCTTGTTTCCTTTCTTTGCAGTACAGTAGATGAAACTATCCACATTTTCCAATGTATACAACTGTTTTTAGATGGTGTGATACGATGAAAACTGATGTTGTGTTACATTAAAAGAAAGCATATGAATAATAAAAATATTTACAGTAATTACTATTAACCTCATCAATTGCCACTTTCTATAGAAGATATATTGCTTCGAAAGTATCACATGAAAAATGTAATAAAAGATGTTTGTAATTACTAATTAGAATGCATAAAAGATTCAGCAATTGTGATTTATGATCACTGCTCTATGGTTTTCTTATACCACAAAAGGAAATTGAAATTACATATATTGGTTTATTGTTTTTTTTTCATCATTACATTAATCTCATTGCTCATTAATAAAAACACAGCATAATTGTTGATTATGCAGAATAAATATTAAACATCTCTTAGTAGAACTTGTTCAAAATCCGATTTCATTGTTGTTCTCCAAAGTGCTGATTTTACTATTTTTAAAAATATCTAAAAGAAACAGATCATATAATGTCTTATGGTTAACACTGGATTTATAGGGCATGCTGAGTTCAGGACTTGCTTTACGAGACATAGCAGAGAAAGGGATGTAAAATATTTTTTTTTCTTCTAGAGGATCCATCATATGTATGCTTTAAACTGACAGGTTTCTTTTATTTCAATTGGTACTTTGTCATGTTTCATTTCCCTTTATGGTGGCACTGCAGAGAAATAGAACACTTGCTGCCAGGTTAGACAAGCACTTGCAGAATTTGTATTTTGTATAAATGTGTGTACATGGGTATGGTGGTTAACGTGAGTGTATTAAAATACTCACCTATCACTGCTTTCTCCAGGATCCAGCACCATTCTTCTCCTATACTCAGTTACATCAACTCTATGCAGGAGAAGGAAGTCTCTTACTTTGGAGCCTTGTTCTGACTCTCCATAGACTTACATTTTAAAAGCCACTTCTGGGTCACACAGAGTACAGTGTGTCTGGAAAGTCCAGGAGCCTAATGATCTCAGTCACAGCGGTCACGACCACAACTGCACCCAAAGATGGAGAGGCCCGCCGACCACAGTGCATAGTTGAAGCTGGATGTGCGTCTGAGGATGCACTTCCAGCTGAATTTCATTGTTGTGGAGAGATCAGATGGCTGGATGCTGACTTGCCTGGGGGTGCATGACAGTGACATCATGAGTAGTCATATGGTAGATAATTGGATTATCGGTCTGGCGAGTGCTGACAGAACACAGGTTCCTTTAGGGTTAAGCTGTTTTATTGTTAAAATATTTTCAGAATGCTCCTGTTATTTAAATGATACAACGCGTTTCAGCAATACACCAATGCTTTCTTCAGGTATACCTTGATACCTGAAGAAAGCATTGGTGTATTGCTGAAACGCGTTGTATCATTTAAATAACAGGAGCATTCTGAAAATATTTTAACAATAAAACAGCTTAACCCTAAAGGAACCTGTGTTCTGTCAGCGCTCGCCAGACCGATAATCCAATTATCTACCATATGATCACTCCCTTTAGAGGGAATCGGTCAGAGCTGCAGTAATTCACAGGCATTCCCTTCTAAAGTGAAACCTCCAGCTGGAGAACGGTGGATCGCTGCACCACTCTACAGACCCAGAGTGCCGGGGATTCTTGGAGGAACCAGCGGTCCTTTACCCGGGCATCTCCAACTAAGATCACGATATAACAGTATCATCATCAAGGCTTCAAATCTTCAAAACCTACCGATTCGGAGGACTCATATAACCAAACCCGGGGTTGTGCGAGGGCGCACAACCCCTCCAGGTGAGCAAATTTCATATCCCTCTAATTTTAATCTTAGACCCGCGGGTACCTCTCAGATGCGCTACTCTTTTTTCAGTGAATCATGAGTAGTCATAGCAGACACGCACTATCAATAGCTTGCCTCTCTGTCTGCTACAGGAGAGGACACCACAAAACATGGGAGTTGGGGAAGGGGAGTAGAATGCTTTGGGTTTTTTAATGCATTAGAAAGGGGACTAGGAGCCCAGTGTAAGGACATATATACCAGAATGGGGACTTATATACCAGGATGGGCAACATATATACCAGGATAGGGACATATATACCAAGATGGTAGACTTATATAACAGGATGGACCCAGGATGAGAATATATATGCCAGGATGGGGAACATATATACCAGGATGGGGGAAATATATAACTGGATGGGGAATATATATACCAAGATGGTAGATATATATATCTGGATGGAAAACATATATACCAGGATGGTCCCAGGATAAGGACATATAACTCAGGTTGGGGACATACCGTATTTTTCGCTTTATAAGACGCACTTTTGTTCCCCCAAATTTTGGGGGACAGTAGTGGGTGCGTCTTATAAGCCAAATATACGGGGGGTATATATATATGTACACTGCAGGGTCCAGGGGAGGTGGAGGCAGCAGCTCTGGAGTGCAGGGGAACGCTGCGGGCTGCAGCCTTTGATCTCCTGCTCCCGCTCATATAATATGCACAGCCGCTGTCCATCTCCGGTGGTGCTGAAATCGCACCGCAGTGATGGGCTGGGGGAGCGGTGCATATTATTTGTCCCTGCGTCCCCCTGTGATGGCACATGCCCCCCCGTGTTAGATTTGGCCCCCAGGCTGCTGCTCATTCTAAAATAAAAAATCTTTACTTACCCCTGCAGCGTTTCTCCCCGTGTCCCTGCTTCCATTGTGATCAGGCAGGCAGAGATCTCAGTCTGCTGTGCCAATCACATGACCGCACTGTGAACCAGGAAGTAAGGAAGAGAAGCACGGAGGGAGACAGGAGGGAGATCAGCGCTGGAGGAGGTAAGGAAAGAGGGTTTTATTTTACTATGGGCAGTAGCCTGGGGGCGATATCTAACACAGGGGGACTTGTGCGATCTATAGGGGCCATGGGCAGCACTATGGGGGCGATATCTAACACAGGGGGACTTGTGCGATCTATATAGGGGCCATGGGCAGCACTATGGGGGCGATATCTAACACAGGGGGACTTGTGCGATCTATAGGGGCCGTGGGCAGCACTATGGGGGCGATATCTAACACAGGGGGACTTGTGCGATCTATATAGGGGCCAGGGGCAGCACTATGGGGGCGATATCTAACACAGGGGGACTTGTGCAATCTTTGTAGGGGCCATGGGCAGCACTATGGGGGCGATATCTAACACAGGGGAACGTGTGCAATCCATAGGGGACCATAGGCAGCACAGGGGAATGTATGCAATCCATAGGGGGCCATAGGCAGCACAGGGGAACATGTGCAATCCATAGGGGACCATAGGCAGCACAGGGGAATGTATGCAATTCATAGGGGGCCATAGGCAGCACAGGGGAATGTATGCAATCCATAGGGGGCCATAGGCAGCACAGGGGAACGTGTGCCATCACAAGGGGGCTATATTCAATATAAGGGGGCCATATCCAGATTAAGGGAGCTAATTTTAGGATGGGGGGCTATGAGGGACATATATCCTATATGATTTGTTGAGGGACACTGGCATTATAAGATGGACCCCATTTAACATTAAAAAAAAAAATTCTCTTTTCCTTCACCAAATTTGGGGGTGCGTCTTATAATCAGGTGCGTCTTATAAAGCGAAAAATACGGTATATACCAGGAAGGGGCCCAGAATGGGAAACACATATACCAGAATGAGGATATATATACCAGGATGGGCCCAGGATGAGGACATCCAGTATATCACAAAAGTGAATACACCTCTTACATTTTTGTAAATATTTTATTATATCTTTGCATAAGACAATACTGAAAATATTACACTTTGATGCAATGTAAAGTAATCAGTGTACAGCTTGTATAACAGTGTAAATTTGATGTGCCCTCTAAGTAACTCAACACACAGCCATTAGTGTCTAAACTGATAGCAACAAAAGTGAGTACACCCCTGAATTAAAATGGCCAAATTGTGCCCGATTAGCCATTTTCCCACCCCGGTATCATGTGACTCATTAGTGTTACAAAGTCTCTGGTATGAAGTAGGAACCAGTGTGTTAAATGTGATGTTATCACTCACACACTCTCTCATACTGGTCACTGGAAGTTCAATATGGCACCTCATGGCAAAGAATTCTCTGAGGATCTGAAAAAAAAAGAATTACTGCTCTACATAAAGATGACCTAGGCTAAAAGAAGATTGCTAATAACCTGAAACTGAGCTGTAGCATGGTGACAAAGACCATACAGCAGTTTAACAAACAGGTTCCACTCGTTATTGTTGATCAAAGAAGATCAGTGCATGTGCTTAACATCATAACTAGATGTTGATGATTTTCAATAGATGTAAAAGTGCTGCTAGCATTTCTGCAGAAGATAAAAGGATGGAGGTTAGCCTGTCAGTGCTAAGACCATACACTGCACACTACATTAAATTGGTTTGCAAGGCTGTTGTCCTGGAAGGGCCCCTCTTCTAAAGATTATACACAAGAAAGCCCACAGTTTGTTGAAGATAAGCAAACTTAGCACATGGATTCCTGGAACTATGTTCTGTGGTCTGATGAGACTAAGATAAACTTAATGATTTAACTGGTGTTAAGTGTTTGTGGCGGAAACCAGGTGAGAAGTACAAAGAAAAGTGTATCTTCCCTACAGTCACAGTCAAGCATAGTGGTGGGAGTTTCATGGCTTGGGGCTGCAAGAGTGCTGCCGGCTGTGGGGAGCCACAGTTCATTGAGGGAACCATGAATGCAACATGTACGGTGACATTCTGAAGCCGAGCAAGATTTCCTTCCTTTGGGAACTGGGCCACATGGTATTATTAAAATGAGATAACAAACCCAAACACAGCTCCAAGACGACCACTGCCTTGCTAAAGAAATTGAAGGTAAAGGTGCTGGCCTGGCCAAGAATATCTCCAGACCTAAATCCTATTGATTATCTGTGGGACATCCTCAAACAAAAGGTGGAGGAGTACAAGTTCTCCAAAATCCATCAGCTCCATGATGTTATCTTGAAGGAGTGGAAGAGAATTCCAGTGGCTCCTGTGAAGCCCAAGAAAGTTAAGGCAGTGCTTGAAAATAGTGGGAGTCACACTTTGGGTACTTAGGGGTGTATTCTCTTTTGTTGCCATTTGTTTATACATTAATGGCTGTTTGTTGAGTTATTTAGAGGGCCCACCAAATTTACACTGTCATACAAGCTGTACACTTACTACTTTACAGTGTGTCAAAGTGTCATATCTTCAGTATTGTCCCATCAAAAGATATAATAATGTAGTTACAAAAATGTGAGGGGTGTACTCACTTTTCTTATACCCTGTATATAGCAGGAATGGGACATATTTACCAGGATGCGGGACATATTTACCAGGAATTGGCCCAGGCTCAGGACATTAGTACAGAATAGGGAATATTACTGCGTAATGAAGGGGGGGGGGGCAATTTGTATGTTTGTATAGGATTTAGAATGTTACAATAGCCCATACATCTGAACAACATGCAGGGGGGACCATCAAACTCTAGTCATGCCACTGGTGACATCACTGTGAAGCGGAGCAGAATGACACTCTATCCCGGAGAAAGTGGCTGTATGTGAGTATATTAATACACTCACACTACTCCCCATAGCTACAGTTAGGTCCAGAAATATTTGGACAGTGACACAATTTTCGCAAGTTGGGCTCTGCATGCCACCACATTGGATTTGAAATGAAATCTCTACAACAGAATTCAAGTGCAGATTGTAACGTTTAATTTGAAGGTTTGAACAAAAATATCTGATAGAAATTGTAGCAATTGTACACATTTCTTTACAAACACTCCACATTTTAGGAGGTCAAAAGTAATTGGACAAATAAACCAAACCCAAACAAAATATTTTTATTTTCAATATTTTGTTGCGAATCCTTTGGAGGCAATCACTGCCTTAAGTCTGGAACCCATGGACATCACCAAACGCTGGGTTTCCTCCTTCTTAATGCTTTGCCAGGCCTTTACAGCCGCAGCCTTCAGGTCTTGCTTGTTTGTGGGTCTTTCCATCTTAAGTCTGGATTTGAGCAAGTGAAATGCATGCTCAATTGGGTTAAGATCTGGTGATTGACTTGGCCATTGCAGAATGTTCCACTTTTTTGCACTCATGAACTCCTGGGTAGCTTTGGCTGTATGCTTGGGGTCATTGTCCATCTGTACTATGAAGCGCCGTCCGATCAACTTTGCGGCATTTGGCTGAATCTGGGCTGAAAGTATATCCCGGTACACTTCAGAATTCATCCGGCTACTCTTGTCTGCTGTTATGTCATCAATAAACACAAGTGACCCAGTGCCATTGAAAGCCATGCATGCCCATGCCTTCACGTTGCCTCCACCATGTTTTACAGAGGATGTGGTGTGCCTTGGATCATGTGCCGTTCCCTTTCTTCTCCAAACTTTTTTCTTCCCATCATTCTGGTACAGGTTGATCTTTGTCTCATCTGTCCATAGAATACTTTTCCTGAACTGAGCTGGCTTCATGAGGTGTTTTTCAGCAAATTTAACTCTGGCCTGTCTATTTTTGGAATTGATGAATGGTTTGCATCTAGATGTGAACCCTTTGTATTTACTTTCATGGAGTCTTCTCTTTACTGTTGAATTAGAGACAGATACACCTACTTCACTGAGAGTGTTCTGGACTTCAGTTGATGTTGTGAACGGGTTCTTCTTCACCAAAGAAAGTATGCGGCGATCATCCACCACTGTTGTCATCCGTGGACGCCCAGGCCTTTTTGAGTTCCCAAGCTCACCAGTCCAGTCAATTCCTTTTTTCTCAGAATGTACCCGACTGTTGATTTTGCTACTCCAAGCATGTCTGCTATCTCTCTGATGGATTTCTTCTTTTTTTTCAGCCTCAGGATGTTCTGCTTTACCTCAATTGAGAGTTCCTTAGACCGCATGTTGTCTGGTCACAGCAACAGCTTCCAAATGCAAAACCACACACCTGTAATCAACCCCAGACCTTTTAACTACTTCATTGATTACAGGTTAACGAGGGAGACGCCTTCAGAGTTAATTGCAGCCCTTAGAGTCCCTTGTCCAATTACTTTTGGTCCCTTGAAAAAGAGGAGGCTATGCATTACAGAGCTATGATTCCTAAACCCTTTCTCCGATTTGGATGTGAAAACTCTCATATTGCAGCTGGGAGTGTGCACTTTCAGCCCATATTATATATATAATTGTATTTCTGAGCATGTTTTTGTAAACAGCTAAAATAACAAAACTTGTGTCACTGTCCAAATATTTCTGGCCCTGACTGTATATACACAGATTTAATGGAAAAGAAATATTTACGGGGGTGCATCTTAAACTAACAGATTATAAATAATTGCTTGACGTCATAATTCCAATGAAAAAAACATAGCCATTAAGTACAAAATTAAAGGAGTGGTCCACTTTTTTATATTTTTTCAAATTGTGTTGTGGTGATGATTTTGTGGAATTTACTATTATATAAATATTACAGGTTCTCCTCCTTTGTAAAAGCTGCCTGCTCTCATGTTCTCCAACTGGCATGTGACCAGTACCGCCCATCAACTTAGTCCAGTTGAAAAACTCGTGGACAGGCCAGTATCCAATTTGAAAACAGAAGCGTGGAGCAAATCCTGTAATATTTATATATTAACAATTGCCACAAAATCATGACGCCAACTTATTCATAAAAAGAAACATAAACTGGCAAATCCATTTTAAAGGAAACAAGTCACATCAGATAACGCTCTTTACCTGGAAATATAGAGTTCATCTGCAGGTTAATTTCATAAGATTGTAACTACGCCACCACGTCTGTATGACTGAAAGCTGATGGCTCCAGGAAGGAATTCTGATTATTCTCTCCCAGATACTGCAATTTCAGCAGCTGTGCACCTTCATAAAAGTATTAAAGCGAACCTGTTACAGGTAAAATTGCTATTACCTTGCAGATATGGGTTTAATCTGCAGGTTAAGGGCTCTTTTCTACTTTCTCCCATCTCCTCTGCTGTCTGTCTCTGCGTGCACCGCACTGCTATCACATAACATGCAAGTACAGTGTGATTATACACACACGTGAGCCGAGACTTGGTGCAAATCGCAGCATGCTGTGATTGTACTGAGAGCCCGATTCATGTAGAGAAAAAACGTGACAGAGGAAACTGTCTCATTGTTTAACACTGGTGCAAGTACAATCCGATTTTTTTATCGGATCGCACTCGCACCAGGAAATCGCAGGTGGAAAGCACCCTAATAGTGATTGAAACTTGCTTGGCCCTTGCACATTGAACTCTGCTGCTAGGAGGAAATGAACTTTATTCCCAATAGCAGCATTTGGGTTTCAGTCATGAGGGTTGTGCTGGCACATGTTCAGTAACTGCTATGTATATGGAGAGCCATGACTGTAACCATGCCCCTGCACTGACTGAAAGCCTCTCGGCATTAGAACCTACTGTCAGTCAGTAGGGGGGGCGCAGTTACAGCTGCTGATCTCCAGTTACTCTGAGCAGTAACTGGACCCGCGCCTGGAGATTGACCAATTATCTGCAGGTTAATAGCCTTTTTACATGTGACAGACTACACTCAAACTGTAAATTAACTAGCACCAAATATGCACTGACTGACTATTAGGGTGCGTGCCCACGATCAGTGTTTGCAGTGTTTTGGATGTAGCATGCTAAACGCTGCGTTGTACAGTACAAGCATAGTTGATGTATTTCTAGAAATCCCGTGCCCACTGTGCTTGTTTTATCTACAGCAAACACTGACCTGTGGTACATCTGTCCAGACCGCAGCATGTCAATTGTTTGCTGCGGCTTTGCATGCGTCCTCCATAGGGACAACACAAACGAGAGACCGCAGCACACTGAACCCTGATCGTGGGTACAAGCAGCTGCAGTCTTCGGCGTTCTCCTGCGGAGGAGACTCACAGCCCCACAGGTCGGGACCTGCTGCGTCCAGGACTCAGTGAGTCCTGATCGTGGACACATACCCTTACTGTTCATTGTTTTAATACAAATTACACTAAGGCCCATTAATTGTGTTTTTTAAGTCACTTTCCTTTTTTGTCTTGTGGTATTAGTGGCTGTGTTTGAATTAGACATTAAGTAAAAAATGGCCTTTTTCCCTGTCGTAGGCCGGTTTCAGATGTCCGTGTTTCAGGTACCTGTGACATCCATTTTAACATGGATGCCACACGTACCCATGTCAGTCTATGGTGTGCCTCACACATGGACGGTGTGACCCCAAGTGGCCCCGCACGCGCACATGGAGACATGTCCGTTTTTTTTCAGCAGCACGGGTGTCACACATACCACACACTGATGTGATCCGTATGACATCAGTGTGACACGTACCAGAGAAAACACGTGTCTTTGTGATAAAAAGATTTTCTATATTCACCTGTATCCAATGCTGCGTTCTTTGGCTTTGCTGTCTCCTGCTTCTGACCCCCGCTCATTATATTCATTGATTATTCACTGGACCTTGGAGCTGGAAGCAGCAGCAGTGCAGGAGACATCAGTGCAGGGGACATCATCGCTGGGGACAGGTGAGTATCCAGCAGAGAGAGTGTGTGTGTGTGTGCATGTGTGTGTGTGTGTGTGTGAGGTCAGGATGTCATTGGAGATCACAATGACCTCAGATGACATCCTAACGAAACCCCCGTGACACCCACATTACCGCGGGTTTAGCGGCTGTCACTTCACGGGTTCATCAGAGTTCATTATGAACTCTGATTAACCTGTGGCATTACTGCCACGACACCTGCTGTAGCATGGGTGTCATGGGGGTATCATCAGGATGTCATCTGAGTTCATTGTGAACTCCGATGAACCCGTGACATTACTGCGGGGCACGCACACACACTGCTGAGGGCGCCCCTGCGGTGACCTGGGCTCACCTTATGAGGTCCAGGTCCCCGCAGGGAAGCACACACAGCAGTGATGACCACCTGAACAGGCCACACACACACTGCTGAGGACGCCCCTGTGGGGACCTGGGTTGACCTTATAAGGTCCAGGTCACCGCAGGGAAGCATACACAGCAGTGTGTGTTTGTGTGCCTGCAGGGGCTGCTCTTACAATCATTGGGGAACGCTCAGTTCTCCATTGAATGTGACAGCAGTATGGGATTGACGGAGGCCCCCTAATTGGATGCTGACGGACCAGGATTAGGGCTTTGATAAGGGAAATAAATTGGAAAAGAGGGTGCCTCTTGTCTTTACTTACTGTCTTTTCAGGTTTGCTTTTAGGGAATGTCATGGTACGTTTGGGGAATGTTGTTCAAATAAACTTTGTTATTCTCCTTTCATCTACTGGATTAGTAATGGTGGTGTCTGTTAGACGCCACCCACTACTACTACTAGGGCTTGATGCCAGCTGGAGCTGGCATCAACCCCACAAATATTACCCCATCTGCCACTGCACCAGGGCAATGAAAGAGCCAGGACCAGCACCAGAATTGGCGCATCTAGTGGATACGCCATTTTTGGGGAGGCTGTGGGCTGCTATTGTTAGGCTGGGAAAGGCCAAAGAACCATGGCCCTTCCCACCCTAATAATATCAGCCCCCAGTTGTCAAGAGTACCATGGCTGGTTTTAGTAAAATGGAGGGGACCCCACGTCATTTTTTTTTTAATCTAAAAATGTAAAAAATAAGCATGTGATCCCCTCTATTTTAAATAACAAGCCAAGGTACAGCAGAGAGCTGAGGGTTGCAGCCTGCAGCTGCTGCTGTTCCTGTGCTGAATAAAAAAATTGGGGAGGAACCGACGTAATTTTTTTTTTTTTAAATTAAAAAATAAAAATGCTGTAAAACAGCTGGACAAGCTAGCTATCTCTATATCTATATCGTTATTCTATCTGTTCTTTCTTTATATCTCTCTTATATGTTCTATCTATCTATTTTATCTGTTCTATCTATCCATCATCTATCTATTATCTATCTAATCTTTTCTATCTATTATCTATTTATCTTTCTATATCTATCTATAATTTTTCAGCTTTTGCCCATTTTTTACATATTAAAAAAACATTTTTTTAGTATCATGCAGTTTTTACCAGTACCAGTCACACAGATGTCACACGGATGTCACACATATGCATATGTGGCGCCCCTGAGTGTCACTGAGTGGCACCCCCTGAGGGTACTACATCTACTGTAACCCCGGATTCTTGGATGACCAGTGCTGGCAAACACCACAACACACAGACAAAGCACGCCATTTTCCCCACACTGGGTTACAGGCTAGAGATGGACCTGACAGGTGGTCACCTACTGGCTGGGATGCATCCAATCCACTAGTCAGAAACCTGGGAGGAGGGGCTAGTCAGTGAAGTGGACGGACGACGGACATCTTGTAAGACAGAAGAGAGAAGTGATAGTGGAAAGTCAGACAGAAAGTCAATCAGAAGTTGACGTGCTGACAGAAAAGTGTAAAGTGACTACTGAATAAAAAGGAGTACAGTCGCTGGGAGAGTACGTACCAGTACTCACAGGACTGAGCACCGACGAGGTACAGAGGCCTAGTTCAGGAAGATGCTTCAGACTCACCTGATAACAATCTGTCCGGTGAGGGGACCATCAAGGACCTTACCAACGTTAGTGTCAGGGGCACAGCAGCAGAGAGGGAACCTGGGAACGGGGACAGAGGTCCGACGCAAGAGAGGTTCAAGCTGTCTGGTGTACGGGCCAGGACGGAGACCACAGGAGGAGGACCGCAAAAATGCTGAAAGCCACAGGGACCCACCAACTACTACAGGGTGCATGGAAGTAAAGCTCACCATTTCACTACACCGGTACTGGAAGAATGGAAATACCGGATTGGTAAATACCAGCACAAACTGGGTAGCAGCAACTCCAAACCAATGAGTAAAGCACAAGTTAAACCGCAGCCCCTGTGTTATCTGAATTCTTCCTACATGTCTGCACCAATATACTACAACCACCATCATCCTCCCCTTTACTGTATAGTAAAATAATTTGTTACCTATATATTTAAAAACACGATTGTCCATAAAGGAGAATACTGTCAAATGTAATACATTAATGCTGAAAAGAAATGAAGGTAAAGAAACAAACCTTTCAGCAATGGCTCTCAAATGTTAACCCCATATTATTGTAAAAGCTCCGAGGACCTGCTTCACTAAGACGTTTACATAAACATTCTGGCATAAAACACAATAAGGCTATGTGAGTACACTGCGGATTTGTTTCTCCAGTGAAAAACGCACCTTCTGGCAGCAAAACACACCTACCTGCAGAAAAAACGCACCAAAAACGCATGTGTTTGCGGTTTGGTGCATTTTTGGTGTGGATTTAACATGTTTTTGCCTGCGAGGGCTAAGTCACAATCTTTTTGGGCAACTCAGAAGACATTTGAAGTATACACGCCAGTCTTAGGCCGGCTTGCACACTACGACATCGCAGGTGGGATGTTGGTGGGTTCAAATCGAAAGTGACGCACATCCGGCGACACTTGCGATATCGTAGTGTGTAAAACCTTTTTGATACGATGAACGAGTGCAAAAGCGTCGTTATCGCATCATCGGTGTAGTCTCTGACATTTCCATAATGCCGGTGCAGCGACAGGTACGTTGTTGTTCCTCGTTCCTGCGGCAGCACACATCGCTGTGTGTAAAGCCACAGGAGCGAGGAACATCACATTATCTGCGTCCCGGCTGCTATAAGAAGGAAGGAGGTGGGCGGGATGTTTACACAAACATACACGCACACACATATATTATGCTCACCTTACCTTCCGTTCCATCATCGGCCTCCTGGGACTTGTAGTTCGTCGGTACAAAATGTTTATCGGGTAACCATTGCGACCGATGCTGAAACTTCCGCTGCCAGAACGCTGACGTCAAAAGCAGGAGCCGCTTGCCTCTGATTGGCAAGCGCACTGCCTTTGAGTAGCCTCTGACAGAAAGTTCCTCCCTCGTCGCGATGGTTACCAGATACACGTAGTTCGCCGCTACCGGATGTGTATAGGGTAACCATCGCGACAAGGGAGGAACTTCCTCTGTCAGACGCTACTCAAAGGCAGCGCGCTGGCCAATCAGAGGCAAGCGGCTTCTACCTTTGACGTCAGTGCTCTGTCAGCGGAAGTTCCGGCATCGGTCGCGATGGTTACCCGATACACATCTTGTACTGGCGAACTGCAAGGCTGGGCTTTACTGCATGGTTCTTGCCGAACCTCCTGTACTGGACAATACTTTTATAACCCTGTAGGGGACTAGTTGTTTTGTGTATATAGTGGTTCCAACTTTGGCGGGTAGAAGCCTGTTATGATGTACCATGTCGATTGGCACATTCATCTCTCATATAGGGATTGATAGCACTAAACAGACGTTGTACTCTGAAATATTAACATGTCCTTCTAGCCTTCCTGTTGTGTCTTCATCTCTGGAACAAGCACAAGTCTGCCATATAGTTGGCTGTATTTTCCTCCACATTTTGTCCATCACTCCAGGATAAAATGTACAAAAAATCCATTTATGTGGGTTTTCAGTTGTTCTGATAACACATAGGCTCTGCAAATCTAACGATCCAAAATTTGAAAAGTGCACCTTCCCTTCCAAGTCCTGCTGTTTGCCCAAACAGAAGTTTTTGACTACATGTGGGGTATCGCTGCACTCGTAAGAAAGTGGATAACAAACTGAGGGGGTCCGCTTTTTGGTGTTACCTCTTGTAAAAGTGGAAAATTTGGTGCTAAAGCATCAATTTTGTGAAAAAGAAGAACATTTTCAATATGACAACCTATTGTTATCAAATTCAGTGAAGTACCTGTGGGCTGAAAATGTTCACTATAATCCTAGATAAAATCCTTGAGGGGTCTTCTTTCCAAAATGGTGTCACTTGTGGAGGATTCTGCTGTTTCTGTACCTTAGGGGCCCTGCAAATTCAACATGGTGCCCGCAATCTATTTCAGCCATAAATTGTGTTCCAAATTTCAAATGGCGCTCCTTCCCTTTTGAGTTTTCCCATTTGTTCAAACAGAGATTTCTTACAACATGTGGAGTATCAGCGCATTCAGAAGAAACTGGGTAACAAAACTTGGTATCCAATTTGTCAGGTTATCCCTTGTAAACATGAATAATTGAGGCTAAAGCAACATTTTTAGGTAAAATGTAATTTATTTGTTTTTATTCCACTTTGCATTCATTCCTGTGAAGCACCTGAGGGGTTAATAAACTTCTTGAATGTGGTATTGAGCAGTCTGAGGGGTGCAGTTTTTAGAATGGTATTACTTTGGGGTATTTTCTGTCACATAGGCCTCTCAAAGTCACTTCAAATGTGATGTGGTCCTTAAAAAAATGGTTTTGTAAATGTTGATGTAAAAATGAGAAATTGCTGATGAACTTTGAACTCTTCTAACTTCCTAACAAAAAAAAAAGTTGTTTCCAAAATTGTGCTGATGTAAAGTAGACATGTGGGAAATGTTAGTTATTAACTATTTTATGTCACCAAACTATCTGGTTTAACGGTATAAAAATTCAAAAGTTGAAAATTGCTAAATTTTCAAACTTTTTCGCCAAAATTCAATTTTTTCATAAATAAACGCAAAAAAATATTGCCCAAAATTTAGTACTAACATGAAGTCCAATATGTAACTAAAAAACAATCTCAGAATCACTGGAATCCATTGAAGCGTTCTAGAGTTATAACCTCATGAAATGACACTGGTCAGAATTGCATATTTGATCTGGTCATTAAGGTAAAAATTAGCTCCGTCACTAAGGGGTTAAACTTGAAGTATTCCGTGTGCATCAAACAACATAGGGGAAACAATCAGCAGACATCTTCTTTGCATTATAATACTAAACCAGCAAGGAACACCTTTGGTGACCAGACACATAGAATCATCTACACAATTTTGTGTCATACGTACAATCCTGCATGTGAGAGTGCTCTTTTTCTCCAGGACATACTGTAATGCCTATTTATGAACAATTTTGTAGCTTTATTGATGAACTAGCTGTACTACCCAGCTTCGCCCGGGTTAATAACTGCTGTTAACAAAATAGAATGTATTAACAAAAATGTATTCTGCACACAAAAACCACAAAACAAATAGATATAAATGTAATTATAATGTCTGTCTCCCCCTCTGTATATATCTCTCTGTCTCTCTCTCTCTATTTGTCTGTCTGTCTCTTTCCCCGTCTGTCTCTGACTGTCTCAATCTCTTTCCCTGTCTATCTATCTCTTTCCCTGTCTGTCTATCTCTGTCACTTTCCCTGTTTGTCTCTTTCCCTGTCTGTCTCTTTCCCTCTCTTTCCCTGTCTGTCTCTTTCCCTCTGTCTCTTTCCCTGTGTCTGTCTCTTTACCTGTCTTTTTCTGTCTCTTACCCTGTCTGTCTCTTTCCCTCTCTTTCCCTGTCTGTTTCCCTGTGTCTGTCTCTTTGTATGTGTCTGTCTCTTAACCTGTCTCTCTCTTTCCCTCTCTTTCCCTGTCTGTCTCTTTCCCTGTCAGTCTGTCTCTTTGTGTCTGTCTCTTTGTGTCTGTCTCTTACCCTGTCTATGTCTGTTTCTTACCCTGTCTGTGTCTGCCTCTTTCCCTGTCTGTGTCTGTCTCTTTCCCTGGCTGCATTGTGACATGCCAACATTCCATTTAAGGGCGTGGCTGCACATTCTTCTGAAGTTCTGGCTGCACTGTGGCTCCCAGCTCAATTCGCTTTAATAGAGGCAGGCTTTTTGGTGAATAACTGTAAAGCGCGGGGTTAAAATTTCCCCTCAAAACATAGCCTATGACGCTCTCGGGGTTCAGAAGTGTGAGTGTGCAAAATTTTGTGGCTGTAGCTGCGACGGTGCAGATGCCAATCCCAGACATACATACATATATACACACACACACATACATACACACATTCAGCTTTATATATTAGATAGCTTAATTAATAGCTTACTTATATTCATTTATATGGATGTGAATGTGTTTGCAGCTAGAATATTGTCCTCATTCAGACTTTAGTGGTAAAAATAGATAATCTTCTTAAGTGTTTTAAATCAGATTTTCAGTGTTTTATCAGTATATCAATTTTTACCATTAGTGTTTCATCAATGATGATTTTCTCCATGAAAAACAGATATAGAAAAAGTTCCTCAAAAAAGATAGTAAGGCCTAAATTCAGGTGTGCATTGAGATTTATTACTTGTGGTTTTATTGGGATTCAGTGTGGACTCACATTCATGCTAGGCTAAATGGAATAATCAAGCAATTAGACTTCTGCTTCAAATTCCACCACTCAAATGTAAAACACTTTTTTAATTTATAGCCGTAAGAGATTCTCTGGATCGTTACGTTTCTATAACTGTCGGTGGCATAAAATCCAGCGATGTGTCAAGTCAATTAACATGTTTTGGCTGCCACTAGGATTTAAATGCAAACAATAATGGTTTATTTATAAATGGAATGTAAGGTCTGTTCACCATTCACTGTTCTGTACACTATAAGAAGGGTATCTGTCAGTAGAATAGATGGTTCTGACATTAGAATATTCTCTGTCACTTGTTAATTAGCTTTGACAATCACACTGCATTGCCCCAACGCCAAAGGCATGATGTGTCTCTGTGTAGATGATTCATAATTATCCTTTACGTTTTTTCTTGTTGCGTCTGTACTGTCATCATTGAAGCACATACAGCAGTCATATATTCTGAAAATACATTTGTATTCAGAAATCACAAGTCTGCAATTCTGCACGTATAATAATTAAGGAATTTTCAGCTTTTACTTTTAGAAATAACAAAAACAATGCTCACCCTCCTAGTGTTCAGCTCTCCGCTGCTGCTCCGGTCTCTGTGTGTTGGCTGCAGTGGTGGCATTATGAATTAAAGTTATTTTGCCAAGAACAAAGTTAATTTTAATCAATAGACCTTGGAAAATTAATAAGTTCTACAATTGGATGTGTTAAAAAAAATGTTCCTGTGCTGAGATTATTGTATGTGTCCCTGCTATGTACTGTGTAATGTCCATGTCTGATCATACAGGAACATGGTCTGATCATACCACATCGCTTGGCCAAGGGAGAAACCCAGAAGAATATAGACATTACAGGATAGGATCACAGATGCTACTTCCTGTGAAGTAAAATATGTTTAAAATCGGTTCAACACTGCCAGAGAGAAAGTGAACCCCTAGGCACAAGAAGTGAAGATGTCAAAAACAATACAAATCTCTATTGAATAAATATTGTGATATATAAATTAGTTTCAAAAGTGCATTATAAAATAAAGGGACGCGGACCAAATGTCTGTAAATTGCACATCCAATGCAATATTATTATTAGGGATGATCGAATACCTCAAATATTCGGCTTCGCGAATATTCGACGAATAGCTCTTCGCTATGTGAATATTCGATGTGCAATGTAAGTCTATGGGAAGCCCTAATAGTTCTGAATAGTTGTTATTCGGGTTTCCCATAAACTTATATTGCGCGAATAGTCGAACAGCGGCAACCTATTTGGCAAATATTTGTGAAGCCAAATATTCTAGGTATTCGATCATCCCTAATTATTATTATTATTATTATTATTATTATTATTATTATTATTATTAAGAATAGTATTTAATAATAAATGTGAGGATAATGGGAAGGCAGCCAGACAATAGATGACCATTTGTTTCACCAGTGACCAAAACCCTTCATAATGTGCATGCTATGATAGATAAGTTGCTAACCAGCATACTAAGTAATGATAAACTATATCTACAATAAATGTTTGATGTAGCTAGAATAAGGACTGGCACTGTGTCCCTCCACCCCTACAAATGTTCTTCTGGGGGGGTGTCAGGGTGATGGAGACATTGCTGGGTAAAAAAATCTGTTGCTCAATAGAAAGGCTACACATGTTATGAAGGGACGTGCATGCAGTGATAGCACGTGACACCACTGTGACGCTGCATACATGAAGTGACTTCCAGCCGGCGAGCAGGTGGAATATAAAAATTCCGGTACCACCCAGTGGGGCAGGGATGGGGATGGCTCTCCCACCAATTTGCTGAGGGCTGGATAGTCTGTGCAACGCACACAGGCCACATGCTCACTGACTGCGAATAGCTCCATGCTAAACAATTTGGAGGATAATATTTCATATTTGTCACTATTAAACTGATGGTGCAGCTCAAAAACTAAGCTACAGGGTGCTTATATTCAGTAGGTCATGACTCATTTCCAGATCGTGTTTATAAAACACATCCAGAAAAAAATTTCATTAAGAAAAAAATATCAAGTAATATTCTGATACCAATAAGATATGGCTGGTAAAAAGAAGACATCCGTATATACAGAATATCACCAAACATATCTTGAATTAAAAACCATAAGGTATTATCCTCACCTATAGGGATCCATATAAACCAATAAATATCTTTATACCCTATGACAGTATGGTAAGTAGATATGAGTGAGCCAGAACTGTAAAGTATGGGGTTCATAACAAACACAATGCCCGGTGCTCAAATCTTAAGGTCAGAGTCACACTTGCGAGTGCCTCGCGTGTAACTCGCGCGAGTCTCTCATTGAATCATCCGGCACGGACTCGCACTCTCCTGACAGGAGCGGGTCGGTTGCATGTATGTCTATGCAGCTGAGATGCTCCTGTCCTGAGAGTGTGAGTCCATGCTGGGTTATTCAATGAGAGACTCGCGCGAGTAACACGCGAGGCACTCGCAAGTGTGACTCTGGCCTAACACAGACTCTCATGGCAGTCCATGGTTGAGTTCGCAGTTCGATTCTGAATAAAGTTTGTTGAAAGGCTGCAGCGCAGCCAATCAACAAGCTTTTTGGCTGTGGGCACTTCTGCAGTCATCACAACCATACCAATAATTTGCATGGTTGTGATTGGCCAGCGCATAATGAGACCTGAACTATATAAATGCTGGATTATGGGTGGTGCTGCCTTTTTGCTCTGACTAGCATAGAGACAGGACACTGCTCGAGTGACGGACTGTGTTAGCCCACTTCTCTTACTCCTCTGTCTGCATACTCATAAAACTGGCTCTGTGCAGCCACTCTGCATGAAGCTCTGTTGGGGTACTCTTAAAAAAAAGGTCTGTGGGAGAACTCTTAAAAAAGGCTCTGCGTGGCTACTCTGAACCACGCTCTGTTGGGGTACTCTTAATTAAGTCTCTTTGGGGATACTCTTAAAAAGTGTCTGTGGGGGTACTCTGCACCAGTTTCTATGGGGTACTCTTAAAAAAGGATCTCTGGATGTCCTCTTAAAAAATGATCTGTCCGGCCACTCTGCACCAGGCTCTGTGGGAGTACACTTCAAAAGGGTATGTGGGAGTACTCTTATAAAGGGTTTGTGTGGTCAATCTTTACAAGGCTCTGTGAAGGTTCTCTTAAAAAAAGATCTGTGGGGGCACTTTTAATTAAAGCTCTGTGGGGGTACACTTAAAAATCAGTCTGTGTCTCCACTCTACACCTGGCTCAGTGGGGGTACTCTTAAAACAGGGGTTGTGGGGGTGCTCTTAAAAAAGAGTCTGTGGGGTACTTTTAATGAAGGCTGTATGGGTGTACTCTTAAGAAAGAATTTGTGAGGCAACTCTGCAACAGGCTTTGTGAGGGCACTCTAAAAAAAAGGGTTGGTGGGGGGGATATTTAATAAAGGGTATGTGTGGCCACTCACCACCATGCTCTGTGCGGGTACACTTACAAAAAGGTTTGTGGCAGTACTTTTAATAAAGTCTCTGTGGGGGTTACTCCTAAAAAAGGATCTGTGGGGGTACACTTAATAAGGGGCTTTGAGGGTACTTTTAAGAAAGGCTCTGTTGGGGTACTCTTAAAAAGGGTCTGTGTGGCCACTCGGCACCAGACTCTGTAGGGTCCTCCTAAGAAAGAGTCTGTGTGACTATTCTGCACCAGACTCTTTAAAGAGTCTGTGGGGGAAACGTTATTAAAGATCTGTGGAGGTACTCTTATGAAAGCATCTTTGTGGCCACTCTGCACAAGGCTCTATAGAGGTACTAAGGGTTTGTGGGGGTACTTTTAAAAAGGAGTCTGTGTGGCTACTCCACATACAGGTAGTATAGTAATTCGCTACGCACACTTTCTGTTTACAGTCTGTGTAATACTCTGAACTTTTTTTGGGTGCAAACAATGAGGTGTGCATGAAATAGACGACTTGGCCATGGTGTTGCAAGTGATGGAGCTGCTGCAAGGAGAGGATGTGGTCGATCTGTACCTCCTACAGGCTCAAATGAATCACCTTCCTCTGGTGCACACAGGCCTCAGGATGCTTTGCTTAATTTATTTGGCCCAAGTAATGCTGCATGAATGGTGAGGCCAGAACAAGTAGAGGCAGTTTTAGATTGGATAGCTGAGATGGCTGCAGTTACTTCACTTGCTGAAATCGCATAGTTTGCACCTGCGGGCCATGTGTATCTGTCTTCCGCCTTACCCTTTTGTAAACCAGACAAGCAGTCTTTCCCTCAAGTCATGCAGCAGTTAATTCTGCTTTTTGATAACTCTGCTGGCTGCACTCACACTTGCTGTGAAAAGCAGTGCAGTGACCTGAAATAACCTGATGAGTCCTGGTCAGTCCAGGTCACCGCAGGGGCTCATACAGCAGTTTGTGAGCAGCCGCGGGCATGACGATCGGTGCCATCATGAGGTTAGCTCAGTTCCTTACCTGTGGTGATGAAGTCCGCTGAACTCATGATGTCAGCTCTTGTCACTGAGTTCAATGACTGCTGCATTCTCACATCAAGTATCTCGGGCGGCCTGTGGCTGTGACGAGCTGTGACGAGCTATGACATTTAGAGCTCCCACGATATTTGGCGTGAGAACGCCGCGGTCATAAAATTGAGTGACGAGCGGTGAGGTAATGAGATCAGCAGAGTTCACTGCCTCAAGTAATGAACTGAGCTAAGCTCATGACGCCAGCACTCGTCACGCCCGTGGCTGCTCACACACTGCTGTATGAACCCCTGCGGTGACCTCAGCTAATCTCATGAAGTTATCTCAGGTCACTACACTGTTTCTCACAGCAGGGTGTGAGTGCAGGCACTGCTATCCCAGCCAATGGGGAACATTCTGTTCCTCATTGACTGGGACAGTGAGTATGAATCGTTATTGGACCCCCTTATTGGATTATGCCATACCAGGATTAGGGATTTTGCATGAGGGTATCTCTTGTCTTTATTTCTTTAATAGTTTTCTCTTTTGATGTCTTTCAGGTTTGCTTTGGGAATTGTCGTGTAACCTATGAACGAAATGTATTGTTTACAACCGACATTTTTTTTTATAAATTGTAAAAAATTGGTGAATGAAGGGGTATCTGATCGATGCCCACCCATTACTAATTCCAGGGCTTGATGTCAGCTGGCAATTCACAGCTGACATCAACCCTATTTATTACCTAGTTTGCCACCAAACCAGGGTAACTGGAAGAGACGAGGTGAAGCACCAGGATTTGTGCATCTAATGGATGCGCCACTTCTGGGATGGCTGCAGACTGCTATTTTTAGACTGGGGAGGGTCCAATAACCATGGGCCTTCCCAGCCTGAAAATACCAGAGAACAGCTGTCCACTTTAACTTGGCTGGTGGCGCCACGTTTTTTATTTTAAATTAATTTAATTTTAAATAAATAATTTAAAATAACAATGTGAGGTGCCCTCTGTTTTGTATTACCAGCAAAGATAGAGCTTCCAGTTGTGGTCTGCAGGCTATAGCTGTCTGCTTCACCTTAGCTGTCTACAAAAAATAGGGGGGACCCCACGTCATTTGTTGGGGGAAAATATTTAATTTGGAGCCAGAAACAAGCTTAAACACCCTTTAGTGCTACATGAAAGGCACTAAAGGTTGCAGGATTACAAAATGCACAGGAGTGGGATATTATATATGTGGTTCACGTCTATCTCATCTATTTATCCATCTATCTATCCTTCAAAATCTCTATCTATCCATCCCTCTATCTCTCTTTTTATAGTATGTAAAACTCCATGTTAAAAACGCATGGCACTCGGACACCACATGGATGTCACATGGACCACACACGAACGACACATGGAGACTAGGTGAAGGGAAAAAATTGCACTCGTATAGCACTCATATGACATACAGAATGACACTCGCATCTTACTCGCATCTCACTCTAAAAACTTCAGGAGCAACAATGGAGCTATATTTTATACGCAGATGTGAATGCACCCTTAAGCGGGCTTTACACGCTGCGATCTCACTAGCAAGATCGCAAGCGATCGCACCCGCCCCCGTCGGTTGTGCGACACGGGCAAATCGCTGCTCGTGCCGCACAACCTCGCTTAACCCCGTCACACATACTTACCTGCCCTGCGACATTGCTCTGGCCGGCGAACTGCTTCCTTTCTAAGGGGGCAGTTTGTGCGGCGTCACAGCGACGTCACACAGCAGGCATCCAATAGAAGCAGAGGGGCAGAGATGAGCAGGACGTAACATCCCACCCACATCCTTCCTTTCGCATTGCCGATGGAGGCAGGTTAGGAGATGTTCGTCGCTCCTGCGGTGTCACACATAGCGATGTGTACCTCTCCGCGGCAAAGGATTTTGACCACTTTTGCGATCATTTAAGGTCGCTCATAAGTGTCATACACTGCGATATCGTTAATGACGCCGGATGTGCGTCACAAACACCGTGACCCCGACGATAATTCATTTACGATATCGTAGCGTGTAAAGCCCGCTTTAGTGTCAGAGTGTATATGTGCTAAAACAAGAAATAAATTGAGAAATAATTAAACCAATTCCCATATGAATATACAGGCCAATATTAACGGCACATGGGCAAATGTAGATTTGAATATATGAAATAACTAAAGTATAAAACAAAATGCTAAAGTACTAAAACGGGTAGTGTTTCAGTGTGAAACCAATGCAGAGAAGACATAGTGAGATGAAAAAAGTATTTGTTGTATATAAATCATGAAATGCTTACATTGTAAGAAAGAATACTTAATGTTGCTGGCGCGTATAGGGAGTGCACCTAGCACTGATCATAGTGCAGATATGAGTAATGCTCAAGTGATAACTTGTGAACATGATATGGAAAAGGTGAAAAGGTGAAATGCAACTGCATATGATAAAAGCCATAATGGGGAATAAAAAAAGAAAGTGAGGATGATGTGAGATGCAGATGTGTCATGATGTTACGTATGTAGGACGGATGGGCCAGTATCTTGTATTTCAACATGTGTTGATCACTACATCGCCTCTTTGAAATACTTAAAAAGTGCTATATCTTAGAAGTCATAATTCCAAAGAAATGAAAAGAGAAAGAACATTGCAATGACCTAAATTTTGTTCACACAATTCCTTTTCAAGTGACCAGAACTATAGTCCATATGAAATATAAATAAAACAACGCTGTCCTGGGAACACCCATGACATTAAACTCCTTCAAAGTAGGGATATTCATACAATCCATGGGGAGTAAATGTTCTTTTTGGTCCACAAGGTAAAGACATTTCCAGGAATGGGAAAGGTGTTTCTTCTTTCACACACAGGAAACGAATTATTATTATTATTATTATTTATTTATAGAGCACCATTGATTCCATGGTGCTGTACATGAGAAGGGGGTTACATACAAAATACATATACAAGTTACAGTAGACAGACTAGTACAGAGGGAAGAGGGCCCTGCCCTTGCGGGCTTACATTCTATAGGATTATGGGGAGGAGACAGTAGGTGGGGTGTAGGTGGGGCGGCAGCTCCGCACGGTGGTGGGGCGGCAGCTCCGCACGGTGGTGGGGCGGCAGCTCCGCACGGTGGTGGGGCGGCAGCTCCGCACGGGGGTGGGGCGGCAGCTCCGCACGGTGGTGGGGCGGCAGCTCCGCACGGTGGTGGGGCGGCAGCTCCGCACGGTGGTGGGGCAGTGAGGTCATTCAAGGTTATAGGCATTTCTGAACAGATGAGTCTTTAGGTTCCGTTTGAAGTTTGCAAGTGTAGTAGATAGTCTGACGTGTTGAGGCAGTGAGTTCCAGAAGACTGGGGATGTTCGGGAGAAGTCTTGGAGGCGGTTGCATGAGGAGCGAATGAGAGAGGAGGATAGAAGGAGATCTTGGGAGGACCGGAGATTACGTTTTGGAGTGTAGCGAGAGATTAGTTCAGAGATATATGGAGGAGACAATTTGTGGATGGCTTTGTAGGTCAGGGTTAGTAGTTTGAATTGGATACGATGGGAGATTGGGAGCCAGTGAAGGGACATGCAGAGAGGAGAAGCGGGGTGGTAGTGAGGCGAGAGGTGGATCAGTCGGGCAGCAGCATTAAGGATGGACTGGAGAGGGGCGAGCGTGTTAGCAGGGAGACCACATAGGAGGATGTTGCAGTAGTCGAGGCGGGAGATTATGAGAGCATGCACTAGCATTTTTGTAGATTGAGAATTGATGAAGGGACGGATTCTGGAAATATTTTTGAGTTGAAGACGACAGGAGGTGGTGAGGGATTGAATGTGTGGTATGAAGGACAAGGCAGAGTCAAAGGTCACTCCGAGGCACCGAACTTTGGGTGCTGGGGAGAGCGTGATGTTATTTATTGTAATAGATAGATCAGGTAGAGAGTGTAGGTGAGATGGAGGAAAGATGATCAGTTCAGTTTTGGCCACATTGAGCTTTAGGAAGCGAGAGGAGAAGAAGGAAGATATAGCCGATAGGCACTCTGGGATTCTGGACAGCAGAGATATGACATCTGGGCCAGAGAGGTAGATCTGAGTGTCATCGGCATATAGGTGGTACTGGAAGCCATAGGACTTTATGAGTTGTCCCAGGCCAAATGTATAGATAGAAAAAAGTAATGGTCCCAGGACAGAGCCTTGAGGGACACCAACAGAAAGAGGACGGGATGAAGAGGTTGTGTGGGAGTGGGAGACACTAAAAGTGCGGTTGGAGAGGTATGAAGAGATCCAAGAGAGGGCGAGGTCTCTGACACCAAGGGAAGAGAGGATCTGTAGTAGCAGGGAGTGGTCAACAGTGTCAAAGGCTGAGGATAGGTCTAGAAGTAGGAGTATAGAGAAGTGGTTGTTAGCTTTGGCAGTAAGTAAGTCATTTGTGATTTTTGTCAGGGCAGTTTCAGTGGAATGATGTGGACGGAAGCCGGACTGTAGGTTGTCAAAGAGAGAGTTAGAGGAGAGGTGGGAGGAAATTTCAGCATGGACATGCTGTTCCAGGAGTTTTGAGGCGAATGGGAGTAGCGATATGGGGCGATAGCTGGCAGCAGAGGTTGGGTCGAGGGAAGGTTTCTTTAGGATGGGTGTGACTGTTGCATGTTTAAAGGCAGAAGGGAAGGTACCAGTTGTTAAAGATAGGTTGAAGAGATGGGTTAATGCTGGAATTAGGATAGTGGTGAGGTTGGGGAGGAGGTGGGTTGGGATGGGATCACGTGCGCAGGTGGTGAGGTGCACTTTTGAGAGAAGATGTGCAAGCTCTCCTTCGGTGATAGTGGAGAGGAAGTTTATGGGGGAGGAGCAGTGGTCTGTTATATGAAGGGGTTGTGGTGGTTGAGCAGAAAAGACTTGTCTGGTTTGGTCGATCTTTTCTTTGAAATATGTGGCAAATTCTTCTGCGGAAATGAGGGAGGTTGGAGGGGGCAGTGGTGGGCGAAGGAGGGAGTTGAAAGTATTGAATAACTGTTTGGGGTTGTGTGTTAAAGAGGATATGAGGTTTCTGAAGTATTCCTGTTTAGCCGAGGTAAGGGCCAAGCGAAATGTGTGAATTGCATTTTTGAATGTGGTGAAGTCTTCCTGGGAGTGCGTTTTCTTCCAGCGCCGCTCTGCAGCCCTAGACACTTGCCGCAGTTTTTTAGTGAGGCTGTTGTGCCAGGGTTGTCTATTGATTTGTCTCACTCTGCCGTGCACAAGGGGAGCGACTGAATCAATAGCTGATGTGAGAGTGGTGTTGTAGAAAGTGGTGGCACGGTTTGTGTCGTGCACTGAAGTTATGGAGGACAGTGGTAGGATAGAGTCAGAAAGGGTGTGTATGTTGACGTGTGCGAGGTTTCTGCGAGGGTGTGATACGTGCTGGACAGGAGGGGCAGGTGAGGAGGACAGAACAGAGAAGGTCAATAGATGGTGGTCAGATAAAGGGAGAGGGGAGGTAGTGAGGTTAGATAGAGAGCAAAGACGGGTGAAGATAAGGTCTAATGTGTGTCCATCTTTATGGGTGGCAGAGGTGGACCACTGAGATAGACCAAAAGATGAAGCAAGGGAGAGGAGTTTGGAGGCTGCTGACTGGCGGGTGTCAGTGGGGATGTTGAAGTCACCCATGATGATAGTGGGAATGTCAGCAGAGAGAAAGTGTAGAAGCCAGGCCGAGAACTGGTCGATAAAGGAAGTGGTAGGGCCTGGGGGTCTGTATATTATGGCCACTTGGAGGTTTGAAGGAGAATAGATGCGGACAGAGTGCACTTCAAAGGAAGGCAGGACAAGGGAGGGTAGAGGTGGGATTGGGTTAAAGCTGCAGTTGTTAGAAAGAAGGAGGCCCACTCCTCCACCCTGTCTATTGCCAGGGCGAGGAGTATGGGAGAAGTGAAGGCCACCGTAGCACAGCGCAGCAGGGGAGGCAGTGTTGGATGGTGTCAGCCATGTTTCAGTGATGCCTAGAAGGGATAGGTTGCTAGAGGTAAAGAGGTCGTGAATGATGTGCAGTTTGTTACAGACCGAACGGGCATTCCACAGCGCTCCAGAGAGAGTGGGCGGCGGAGTGGGTGAGAGGGGGATGGGTTTTATATTGGAGAGGTTGCGGTAGTTACTAGTAAGGGTGGAGCGATAGGGGGGTGGTAGAGAGCAGTGTCCCATCTGGGGGGGTCCAGGATTGGGAGATATGTCACCAGCAGTGAGGAGAAGTAGAGAAAGGGAGAGCAGGTGGGAGAAGGAGAGTGGACGGCATGATCTGCGTGTTATTAAGAGAGACCTGAGATTTAGGAGCAGGTCAGCAGATGAAGACAGGTGGGGAGGTAAAAGGGAAGGGGAGATGAATATTTGTTTGGCGAGTGCTGGCGTTGGGGGATAGCGAAGGAGAGTGAGGAGGAGTGGAGCAAAGACTGTGAGGGCATGGGTGAACATGGTGAGAGTAAGGTTTACATATGGGAATATGAAAGAGTGTAGTGGACAAAATGCAAGTGACAAACAGTTAAGGAGGTAACGCTCACCTGCTGGTCACTTCTGGGACATTTCTGGAATATTTCTGATTGCCCACTTAGAAAATCCCACTTAACAAATCACACAGACCATGGTCAGAACAGACCTGTGCAAACATATTTATACAACTCTAGAGGCCTAGAAAATGACTCAGGTGTGAGCAGAAGGGAGGGGGATAGAGGAAGAGAGCTCTGAGAAACACACCAGGGGTAAATTAGTAAGTACAAACTAAGAGAAACATTTGGACTACTTCACAGCTACAAAACGAACTACTTAAGATGCAGAAGAAATAGACAGGTGTGAACCAAGAACAAAGAGTTAGAAGAATATGAAATTCAGATGGGAATGGCAGTGGTTGGAACAGTATCACATACCAATAGAAATAACATACAGGAAAGGATAGACTTCAATGGGAATGGCAGTGGTTGGAACAGTATCACATACCAATAGAAATAACATACAGGAAAGGATAGACTTCAATGGGAATGGCAGTGGTTGGAACAGTATCACATACCAATAGAAATAACATACAGGAAAGGATAGACTTCAATGGGAATGGCAGTGGTTGGAACAGTATCACATACCAATAGAAATAACATACAGGAAAGGATAGACTTCAATGGGAATGGCAGTGGTTGGAACAGTATCACATACCAATAGAAATAACATACAGGAAAGGATAGACTTCAATGGGAATGGCAGTGGTTGGAACAGTATCACATACAGGAAAGGATAGACTTCAATGGGAATGGCAGTGGTTGGAACAGTATCACATACCAATAGAAATAACATACAGGAAAGGATAGACTTCAATGGGAATGGCAGTGGTTGGAACAGTATCACATACCAATAGAAATAACATACAGGAAAGGATAGACTTCAATGGGAATGGCAGTGGTTGGAACAGTATCACATACCAATAGAAATAACATACAGGAAAGGATAGACTTCAATGGGAATGGCAGTGGTTGGAACAGTATCACATACCAATAGAAATAACATACAGGAAAGGATAGACTTCAATGGGAATGGCAGTGGTTGGAACAGTATCACATACCAATAGAAATAACATACAGGAAAGGATAGACTTCAATGGGAATGGCAGTGGTTGGAACAGTATCACATACCAATAGAAATAACATACAGGAAAGGATAGACTTCAATGGGAATGGCAGTGGTTGGAACAGTATCACATACAGGAAAGGATAGACTTCAATGGGAATGGCAGTGGTTGGAACAGTATCACATACCAATAGAAATAACATACAGGAAAGGATAGACTTCAATGGGAATGGCAGTGGTTGGAACAGTATCACATACCAATAGAAATAACATACAGGAAAGGATAGACTTCAATGGGAATGGCAGTGGTTGGAACAGTATCACATACCAATAGAAATAACATACAGGAAAGGATAGACTTCAATGGGAATGGCAGTGGTTGGAACAGTATCACATACCAATAGAAATAACATACAGGAAAGGATAGACTTCAATGGGAATGGCAGTGGTTGGAACAGTATCACATACCAATAGAAATAACATACAGGAAAGGATAGACTTCAATGGGAATGGCAGTGGTTGGAACAGTATCACATACCAATAGAAATAACATACAGGAAAGGATAGACTTCAATGGGAATGGCAGTGGTTGGAACAGTATCACATACCAATAGAAATAACATACAGGAAAGGATAGACTTCAATGGGAATGGCAGTGGTTGGAACAGTATCACATACCAATAGAAATAACATACAGGAAAGGATAGACTTCAATGGGAATGGCAGTGGTTGGAACAGTATCACATACCAATAGAAATAACATACAGGAAAGGATAGACTTCAATGGGAATGGCAGTGGTTGGAACAGTATCACATACCAATAGAAATAACATACAGGAAAGGATAGACTTCAATGGGAATGGCAGTGGTTGGAACAGTATCACATACCTGTGGATGAAACAGATGAATTGTCAGGTCAGAAGAGGTGGCAGCATTCAGGAGGATATATTATGAATTACATTTCTGGAATATTTCTGATTGCCCACTTAGAAAATCCCACTTAACAAATCACACAGACCATGGACGAATGAACACAAACATCAAAATGGTCCAACAGAAAAATCCCGATAAATCCAACAATTGGGGTTCCGAAAGAGCCTTATTGTACTAGCCACCCTATAGAAAGGGAAAAAATAAATTCAATTTTAAAACATTAAAATATCACAGTGAAAATCCATATATAACACAGCAACGACAAAAAACAAAACAGACAGGTAAATGTTTTACCTCACAGAAAGAAGCAGCTGTGATCCCATGCTGTCCTATCTGTATATTAATTTTATTTCTCCCTCTGAGCAAGAACTTTGGAATGTTTAGACCGGGTTCTTGTACGGGCAGACACAACTATTACACAGCACATAGCAGGGTCACATACATAAGATTATATCAACACTGGAACATTTTTTTAAACACTTCAATTATGGAAATTATTTTATTATTTTATTTTATTTCAGGATCTACTAATTAATATGTGCTTTGCTTGTGGGACAACTCTTTAAGCGCTATTTACTATTGGAGCTAATCACTAACTTTAGTAGCTTATAAAAAGCTTTATTTAAAAGTAAAATTAATACCATAGCTGAATGTGTAACAGAACATACTTATAACAATGATGCATTCATCCAGCATGGATGCCAAAAAAGGTAGAAAATGCTGGAGAAGAAGACCTCTACAAATCCAAATATAGTACCAAAGAAAACAGCAACTTGTTCAGCAAAACATACGCTTTCATGAAAGTCATTGACACAAAAACAAATGTATCTTTGAAAGTGCTCTTTTATTATACAAAAAAAGAGGGGAAAAAACCCTATATGATTTTTGCCATTCCCAAGATTAATTTAGGCTACAGAATAAAAACCAAAATGTAAAAAAGATCAATTTAAATTTGCCATCCATTTGTTTGTACAGCTCCTATGCCGAACATGCGTCCTCATGGTAAGAGAACAAAAAAAACCTTATAAAATTGAATCTGTCTCCCAGGAGGCAGGGGTCCAGATCGGATCTTGTACCTGTTTACTCGGTCTGGGATGTCACGGTGGCCTGCCCGGTTTCGTGCCCCGAGGTGTACACCAATAGAAGGGGCATGATGAGGTGGAAGTTTGTTGTGACGCCACCTGTGGTACGCGGCCAGGGTTTAGCCATCGCGGCTGTCGCTGTCCTCCGGTGCGGATGGTAATAGCAGGCGAGATGGTATCGCTCCCCACAGGTGGAGCGGGCCCCAGGGAGGATGATGAGGGGAATAGTGGTAGTGGCGGTGGCCGTTGGCGTAATGTCCCCAAATTCTCTGCTATGGTACCCCAGCCTGGTAATGATCCTCCTGCCTTGTATATGATCCCCATCCTGGTATATGCCCTTATCCTGCTATATACACCCCTCCTGCTATATACTGCCATCCTGCTATATACTGCCATTCTGCTATATGCCCCCATCCTGATATATACTGCCAACCTGGTATATATTCCCATCCTGCTATATATTCTCATCCTGCTATATACCGCCATCCATCCTGCTATAAACCCCCATCCATCCATCCATCCTGCTATATACCCTTTCCATCCTGCTATATGGCCCCCATCCTGCTATATACACCCATCCTGCTATATACACCCCTCCTGATATATACACCCATCCTGCTATATACACCCATCCTGCTATATACACCCCTCCTGATATATACACCCATCCTGCTATATACACCCATCCTGCTATATACCTCCATCCTGCTTATATACTCCCATCCTGCTCATATACCCACATCCTGCTATATACACCCATCCTGCTATATACACCCATCCTGCTATACACCCCCATCCTGATAAATAACCCCATCCTGATATATGGCATGTATTCTGTATCACACACAAAAAAAACCCAAAAACATTTATACTCACCTTTCCTCGCTCCATGCAGCATTGCTTCTCCCCCTGTGTGTCGCGGAGCAGCGCCGCTGGAGTGTGGAGCCGTCACAGGTCACTTCCCTGCAGCATCGCGATGTCCTCCCGTCTGCCGGTGAGCTGACCTGTGTGACTAGCGGCGTGCACATCGCTGTGCTCACCGCTCTCTACACAGATCAGCTGACCGGCAGACGGGAGGACATCGCGAAGCTGCAGGGGAACGGTAAGTATGTATACTGATTCACTGCCCCGCGCACTGATGATGATGCGTGGGGGCAGTAAATACAGCCGCACATGATCACTCCAGGCTGTAGTTGCCAGGGGTGATCACAGCCGGCTGTTTAATATGTGCGCACCCCCCCGCCCATCATCCCGCCCATCATCCCGCCCACCTGTCAGTGTCGGCTTCAGCGCTGAGACATGGGCGGAAAGATGGGCGTTCATATGTAATGAGCAGGCCCACGTGATCACGGCAGGCTGATACAGCCTGCTCGTGCCCCCGATGACCTGCTCCACCACAGCACCCTCATTCCTGGCCGTAGCCCTATTGTCAGACTATAAGACACACCCCCCACTTTCTCCCAACATTTGGGGGAAAAAAAGTGCGTCTTATGGTCCGAAAAATATGGTAATAAGAGTCCGAGTCGGCCGCTGCGGTTCCAGGTGTCCTTATTCACAGTTCTTTAAGTAACCTGGTCGCTGCCGCAGTACACTGGTCACCGCTGTGATGGGTCCCGTCGACCTTGGATAAATTGGAAGAAGCCACCATTGTTTGGAAAATGTTCTCTGTAAGAGTTGCCCCTCCAGCAGTGAGGAACCTGAGCTGAGCATTCCGCTCCAAGTCTAGGCCCCGTGTAAGAGAAAAATGAAGAGAAGATGGTGGTGTTGTGTCCCAGAACTGGTGTCCTAGGTAGACTGACTGAAGATTGTGTGAGTTGCTCCTACTTCTACCCCAAGTGGAACCCGCCCCCCAGGTGGCTGGCTTTAGTGACCGGGGAAGTCCCATGCATTGTGATGGCCACCCTCTATCTACCCTGGGCCAGACTCCCCAGCGATAAGGCTCCTAAACTGTATGCAATTGTGTGAATGTAGAACACTGTTGATTAACCCCTCCTTACCCAAGGCGAATATCGCACCTTAAATAAGGTTCAATACTCGGTGGCGACTGGAGCCTCAGAGGCACCAAACATGTGCTTGAAGGTTAATTAAGTACAGAATGGATAAAATGGAGTACATCTGCTGGATTAAATTATCAATGTTTGGTTAGCTGTTGTTTACCATGGACACTCATAATCTCTATCCTTGCTATAGAAACAAAACAGTAAAAAATGAAAGAATGTAAGTGAATGCAAATTTGATTTTTTTTTTCATTTTAGCTGCAACAGGATAAAAACGTTGCAAACTTTTTTTCCTAGTGTGAACATTAAATTTAAAGAATACCCATCTTTCTTTCTTTTTACTGTTAATTGTTTTTTAGTACTTGCAACTCCTCAAGATTGTCTCAATCCCACCCACTTATAAAAAAACACTGAAACATTGCTCAGCAGACATAAACTTTGCATTCCTCCTTGACGGTGTGCACAAAGCGACACACAAGATCAATGTAAAGTCTAGCCTGTACACCACTCTGTGTACTCAGGCAGGAGCTCACTGCTTCTGCCTGTTGAGAATACTTTTGGACTTAGAATCTAGACCTCCACCGATCTAAAGGGTATGGTCACTAAGTTAGGGAAAAGCTAGTTAAAAAAGATATGTACATTTTAAAGGGGTTGTCCACTACTAGAACAACCCCTTCTAATTCCATATGTTTCCCACAGGTATATAAAAAAACTTATACTAATCTCCCATGCTAGCGCCGTTCCAGCCATGTCAGGGCTTATGTTGCGGGACTAATGTGATATTGTGATGTCACACGAGCCCTGTGTCCAATCACTACTGCCGCTCACTTCCTGTTGATTGCTCCTGCGCCCGAAGGCAGAGAGGTAGAAGCTGGGGGTGACTGGACTCAGGGCTTGTGTGACATCACAACATCACATGAGCCTCAGGAACGTGAGCCTGGATACTGATGGAACAGCAACATGGGAGGTGAGTATAAGCTTTTTTATTTTAGCTTGGGAAAACATGTGGAATCAGAAGTTGTCATAGTAGAGAACAACCCCTTTAAGAATTATATAATACTTATTCAAATAAATGGCTAATATAATGCAGGAAAAGTAAGGTTTTCTAACGTAAGATATGCTCTTTGTAGCCAATTTGTACATCAGCCAAGAGATGAGGATCTTGAGTACAGGATTTCTCTCTATAACCTGAGAATTCACTAATGTGTAAAAATATATTTTCTAACCTAGACAAAGACAACCCATCTAAATGAACAGTGTAGTCAAAAACCAATAAACAGTTTTGTGTGATGGTACCTAGATTCTATCTTTGGCATTCAGTAGCTGTTTTATCCACAGAATAGGCGATACGTGTATGCATGTTAGACACTTACCCCATAACTAGATCAAAGGTCTTTAACACTCGCTTCCACACCACGGCCCCAAGAAGAAGACAATAAAACGTGCGCGTCGGGGCACGTTTTTCTCGGGTTCCACTGACCATTGTGGGTAAGTTCATGATGGACATTAGATAATTATGTTATGATGCTTCTTACATTTACCCGTTTGTTCTGAACTACCACTGTAGTCCATGACCTGCCCCCATATACATTATGTCCCATATGTATAATTGCAGTTCTGTGGTTTATATGATAATATTTTTTATATAATCTGATATGTGAAGTACCATGTGATGTGATCTCTTGGTGACTACTGACTCTTTATACTGGGGTTTCTCTGGGTCATGGCATCAGTTATTTTGATCTTATTCCCCGTATGGGATGTGGACTCATGTGTTTTTCATCTGTGACACCCTTATGAGCCTGATCTTTGTTCTATGTATTGTTGGAATTATATACTATATGTCACTTTTTTGCTATATGACCTATTTAAATATACACTATGTTATATTTTTGCAAAGAAGTTGTGCTGATTCAATTCTTTACCCATTGGTCTTTTATGTGACCATGACTACGCTTTCCTTTGGTTCTCTCAGTATGCATAAATGTTGTCAGGGTGTAGTCTCTACATAATGTTTCATATGATGTCACATCTTGCCCTCATTCTTATAATTTATTAATGAACAGTGTAGTCAAAAACCAATAAACAGTTTTGTGTGATGGTACCTAGATTCTATCTTTGGCATTCAGTAGTTGTTTTATCCACAGAATAGGTGATACGTTTATACATGTTAGAGACTTACCCCATAACTAGATCAAAGGTCTTTAACACTCACTTCCACAGAGCTTTGAATGAGTCAAAAATGTGCAATGCCACTCCTCTAAAAATCTATGGGACTGAGAGAGATGAACGAGTTTGGAACATGTCTCCCACCTTCAGTGCCATAGACATTGAATGAGGAGGTAGTGTGCATGAAGAGCACTATTCCAATCAAAAGTCTCTGGAAAGTGGAGCTTGGAACCTCTATTTTAGTGATCGATGGACGTTTTAGAAGTCAAGCTTCAAGCAATCACGCTTATTATCGATCCTGTGGGTATGTACTAAATGTTTATTGTGGGATGAAAATGTTTGGTTTGTAATGAAAAGATCTATCTAGTTTGGCTGTGTTATGAGAGGAATGGCCAATGAGGTAGCTTCTAAGGGACCTACATTCTAATTATATTGGTTATATCCCAGGTTTTTCAGAAACATACAACTATCAGCAAAGTGCGATGCATATTTGTAAGCGTACTTTATTTAGAAATGTTTTAAAAATATTTTGTTTCCTCTTAAGCCTGTGGAAAGAGAGCTTGATAAATTACAGCTGAAGAGCCCTTAGAAATCTAATCTAAAAACTCGAATGCCAAAGTCATTGACGTTTAGAATACACAGTCTTCTATATTAATCCATATGTATATTCATTTATTCAATGTAGATTGAAAAATAGATGAGAATGCAAAAGAAATAACAAAGACAAAAGAGACTTGAAGCATTGCAGACAAAATTATGTATGGTAAATCTGATAGTACATTATTATGTGTCAATCATTGGACCTGTTTGCTTTAAAAAGTTTAGACTTTTTAGAATGTCACACTTTTTTCCTGGAAGCAGCGAGCTCAGGATCTCAGGGCGACAACTCAGGCAGAAGTGCTAAGTTCAGTTAGGCTGGTTTCACAGTAGCGTTCTTCTGCCGGTCGGCAAAAAAAACGCAAAATGCATCATGCCGGATCCATTTTATTTATAGTACACCACATGCAACCGCAAGTGACTGAACCGTTATTTTACTGGATCCGTCTACTGGATCCGGCATAAAAACAGACCGGTGACTTGCGGTTGTATGCGTTTGCTGTTTTTTTGCCAAATTTTGACGGATCCGTTTTTACTTATTTTTTTTTACACTCCCACAAAGGTATATATACATTGTCTGACTGATCTCTGGACCCCATTTATTACTGTCACTCTGCGAGGATGTCAGGCTCTATGGACTTTGCTCAATATGTCGATTGGGATTACAATCATTTTATGGCTATGGCTTTGGAGATTTGTCGCTTGCGTGCTCGAGCGGTGGTGAAGGAGCGGATCAGAAGAAGGGTGCTGAGATGTCGGCGCTATTGGCTGCATCCACTAAATTCTGATCGTCTGACATGCGGTACTTTCTCCTGTTTGTATCCTGAGCTGTGTAAAGACCTGGAGAAATTTATGGACTATTTACGGATGTCCAAGTCCTCTATTGAAGATCTGTTGCAACGTGTTCAACCATTAATTTAAAAACAGGACACCAGATTTAAACGGGCAATCTCTGCTGAGGAGCGTCTTATGTTGACGTTAAGGTATGCAATTTGTATATTATTGCTTTACTGATATGTATTGTTTTACATCACCTTTATTTCCATATTTTTTCCTCAACAATTGAATGTTGGGTTTTTTTTTGCCATTTTCACCTGTCTGTTTATATTTCTTCATTTGTTTCACCTACTATTTTATTTATTGGGGTTTTTTTCACTCTTTTATACAGATTCTTAGCAACGAGAGAAACTTTATCTTCACTTCACTTTCAGTTCAGAGTTGGAATTTCAATGGCTTCTGGAATTGTTAACCCCTTCAGCCCCAAGCCTATGTTGACCCTAAAGACCAGGACATTTTTTGCAATTTTGACCAGTGTCACTTTATGAGGTTATAACTCTGGAACGCTTCAACGGATCCCGGTGATTCTGAGAATGTTTTTTCGTGACATATGGGGCTTCATGTTAGTGGTAAATTTAGGCCGATATTAACAGAAATTTCGCGAAAATTTTGAAAATTTTGTAATTTTCAAACTTTTAATTTTTATGCTGTAAAACAAACGAGACATATGACACAAAATAATTAATAAATAACATTTCCCACATGTCTACTTTACATCAGAACAATTTTGGGAAAAAAAAAAATTTAAGGAAGTTATAGGGGTTCAAAGTTTATGAGCAATTTCTCATTTTTACAACAAAATTTACAAAGCCATTTTTTTAGGGACCACATCACATTTGAAGCGATTTTGAAAGGTCTACATGACACAAAACACCCAAAAGTGACACCATTCCAAGAACGTCACCCCTCAGGCTACTCAAAACCACATTCAAGAAGGTTATTAACCCTTCAGGTGCTTCACAGTAACTAAAGCAATGTGGAAGGAAAAAATGAACATTTTACTTTTTGCAACAAAAATGTTAATTTAGCCTCACATATTGCATATTCACAAGGGTAGCAGGATTAAATGAACCCACAAAATTTGTTGGGCAATTTCTTCTGAGCACGCAGATACCTCATATGTGGCGAAAAACCACTGTTTGGGCACACGACAGGACTCGGAAGGGAAGGAGTGTCATTTGACTTTTTAAACAGAAAAATAGCTGGAATCGTTAGGAGAGCCCCTGAGGTGCCGAAACAGTGGAGCTCCCCCACATGTGACCCCATTTTGGAAACTAGACCCCTCATGGAATTTATCTAGATGTTTATTGAGCACTTTGAACCTCTGGGGGCTTCACAAAAGTTAATAGAGTTGAGCCGTGAAAATAAAAAAAAATGTTTTTACCACAAAATTGTTACTTCAATAAGGTAGCTTTTTTTCACAAGGGTATCAGGAAAAATTGCACCATAAAATGTATTATACAATTTTTCCTGAGGACACAGACACCTCATATGTGGTGGAAATCAAATGTTTGGGCGCACAGCAGGGCTCAGAATGCAAGGAGCGTCATTTGACGTTTCAAACGCAAAATTGTCTGGGATAATTAGCATATTCCATGTTGTGTTTGGAGATCCCGTGAGGTGCCGAAACAGTGGAGTTCCCCCACATGTGACCCCATTTTGGAAACTAGACCCCCCATGACATAGAAAAAAAACCAGGGCGCACGCACGAATGTTCTGCAAAAAAGGGGGGGAGGGAGTGGGAGATGCGATTGGGGATAGTTAGAAAAGAGCCACGAACAATACTTACAGGATGGATCAGAACAGCGGCAGATGGGGGGGGGCGGCAGATAGGGGGGCGGCAGATGGGGGGGCAGCGGCATATAAAGGGAGCATCTGTGAATGTGAGACGGCGGTGGCTGGGATAGGGTGGGGGCGGATGGGAGAGGGTGCAGTGGATGCAGGAGCGGCAGAGGACGGGGGGAAAGGGTGATGGGGGGATGGGAGGGAAGGGGAGTGGGAGATGAAATTGGGGATAGTTACCCTACAGGATGGATCTAGGCAGCAGGATCACAGGAGATGAAGGAGGCAGCAGATCGGGGAGGGTGAGAGGTGGGAGAGGGAGCACAGCGCAGATCACGGAGGAGACAGGTGAGCAGAGCACAGATCACGGGGGTGACAGGTGAGGGAGCACAGATCACGGGGGTTACAAGTGAGGGAGCACAGATCACAGGGGTTACAGGTGAGGGAGCACAGATCACGGGGGTGAGAGGTGAGGGAGAGCGGACAGCAGATCATGGGGGTTACAGGTGAGGGAGCACAGATCACGGGGGTTACAGGTGAGGGAGCGCAGATCACGGGGGTGACAGGTGAGGGAGCGCAGATCACGGGGGTGACAGGTGAGGGAGCGCAGATCACGGGGGTGACAGGTGAGGGAGCACAGATCACGGAGGTGACAGGTGATGGAGCACACTTCACGGGGGTGACAGGGGAGGGAGCACCCATCATGGGAGTGACAGGGGAGGGAGCGCACATCACGGGGGTGACAGGGGAAGGGGCGGGTAGCCGATCACGGGGGTGAGAGGTGGGGGGGAGCGGGCAGCACATCACGGAGGGGAGGGGGCGAGCAGCACATAACAGAGGGGGCGAGCAGCACATAACAGAGGGGAGGGGGTGGGCAGCACATAACGGAGGAGAGGGGAGGGAGCGCACATAACGGGGGTGAGAGGTGGGAGGGGGCGCGCAGCACATAACGGAAGGGAGGGGGCGGGCAGAACATAACGGAGGAGAGGGGGTACGCAGCACATAATGGAGGAGAGGGGACGGGCAGCACATAACGCAGGAGAGGGGGTGCGCAGCACATAATGGAGGAGAGGGGGCGGGCAGCACATAACGGAGGAGAGGGGGCGCGCAGCACATAACGGAGAAGAGGGGGCGGGCAGCACATAACGGAGGAGAGGGGGCGCGCAGCACATAATGGAGGAGAGGGGCCGGGCAGCACATAACGGAGGAGAGGGGCCGGGCAGCACATAATGGAGGAGAGAGAGTGCGCAGCACATAACGGAGGAGAGGGGGCAGGGCTGGGCAGCACATAACGGAGGAGAGGGGGCGCACCACATAATGGAGGAGAGGGGGTGGGGCCGGGCAGCACATAACGGAGGAGAGGGGGCACGCAGCACATAACGGAGGAGACGGGGCGGGGCCGGGCAGCACATAACGGAGGAGAGGGGGCGCGCAGCACATAACGGAGGAGAGGGGGCGGGGCCGGACAGCACATAATGGAGGAGAGGGGGCGGGGCTGGACAGCACATAAGGGAGGAGAGGGGGCGGGCAGCCGATCACGAGTGGAGGGGGCTGGCAGCACATCACGGAGGTGAGGGGCCGGGCAGCAGATCGGGGGGAGCGGTGGCACTGTGGCAGATGGAGGGCGGCGGTGGCGGCGGATCGGGAGGCTTTTCGCCGGTTTCATACAGTGCAATGGCAGCTCGGCAACTTCCGGGTCCCATGCTCCGGTCACATAACAGCATGGGACCAGAGCTTGTCACCCTGCCATTGCACTGCTTACACTCACTGTGCTGGTGTGCTGAAGGGACCGACAAGTGAAGCTGATGGGGGCGGTCACCGGCAACAGGTCCACTGTGATTGGAGAGATCGGTCACAAGGCCGATCTCTCCAATCAGAGCTACTGGAGCTGGGGGAGGGTGATCCAGTGAAGTCACCCAGCTCCAGCCAATAGCCAGTTCTATAGCTGCACTGGTCAGGGCTGGATTTCAATGTTTCAGTCACTTTAAATGGCTGGAACCTTACAGTGGCTGTGATTGGTTGAGCGGCATTCATCAGCCAATCACTGCCTCCGTAGGTCCGGGGAGGAGGCACCACCCCTCCTGAGGTCAGGTACAGGTCCCCTCCTCCCCGAATCTGCGGTTTGTGTTAACCGAACGCAGTCACCGGAGGCTCCGGTGCCGCGATTACGTCATGACGGAAAGATCCGCCCTTGGTCATTAAGGCCCAGGGGACCATGACGGATCTTTCCGTCCATGGTCATGAAGGGGTTAAATAGACCTGCCAGGCTTTGTGGGCAGTACTCCAGCCAGAATTTATCCCCCATCCTACCACAGATTAATGGCTGGGAATCTCTGAGAAGTTTTTGGAAACATGTCAGTTTCCTAATTGTATTGGTGCGGTGGATGGGAAACATATAAGGAACCAAAAAGCATCAGAAAGTGCGTCCCAATTTTATAACTATAAAAAATATTTTTCCATAGTCTTAATCGCAATAGCGGATGCCCAATACCGTTTTGTTGCTGTGGACATAGGGGCATATGGCCGATACAACGTTTCACAGGTCTTCAAGCAGTCTGCAATGGGTCGCCGTTTATATGGTAATGATTTTAATTTTCCACCACCCAGACCCTTTGCCCACACGTCAGAACAACCAACGCCATTTGTTCTTGTTGGCGATGAAGCATTCAAGATGTGTGGAAATCTTCTAAAACCATACACCAGCCATGGCCTTGATCGCACAAAACGTATTTTTAATTATCGTCTAACGAGGGCACGAAGAATGGTGGAATGTGCATTTGGGATATTGACTGCAAAGTGGCGCATTCTGACCACAGCCATTCAACTAAAAACAGAGATGGTTCATGATGTTGTGAAAGCGTGCGTTGTTCTGCATAATTATGTCTTGAGTCACAAAAGACTTGTTGTTGATCCTGCCGATTTGGAAATTACATTGGACGATTATGACAATAATCGCCTTCGGACCACAACAACTGTATGCGAACTCAGGGACCGTTTTGCAGCTTACTTCATCTCTGACGCAGGTCGAGTGTCATGGCAGGATGACTGTGGGGGGGGTGTGTTTTCTACACCCTTTATGAAAAAAATTACATCAACAGTTGATTGTATGTATGTTTTAGTTCTCGCTCTGCATTGCCCCTCATTTTGCTTTTTCACTAAATAAATAAACATGTTCCTTTGTTCTCATGTTGTTTGTATTGGTGTTTTTTTAAAAGTAGGGTGACCAAGTATTAAACTCTGTATTTCTGATTTTATATATATATATATATATATATATATATATATATATATATATATATATAATTAGTACAGACCAAAAGTTTGGACACACCTTCTCATTCAAAGAGTTTTCTCTATTTTCAGGACTCTGAAAATTGTAGATTCACATTGAAGGCATCAAAACTATGAATTAAAACATGTGGAATGAAATACTTAAAAAAGTGTGAAACGACTGAAAACATGTCTTATATTCTAGGTTCTTCAAAGTAGCCACCTTTTGCTTTGATTACTGCTTTGCACAATCTTGGCATTCTCTTGATGAGCTTCAAGAGGTAGTCACCGGAAAATGGTTTTCCAACAGTCTTGAAGGAGTTCCCAGAGATGCTTAGCACTTGTTGGCCCTTTTGCCTTCACTCTGCGGTCCAGCTCACCCCAAACCATCTCGATTGGGTTCAGGTCTGGTGACTGTGGAGGCCAGGTCATCTGGTGTAGCACCCTATCACTCTCCTTCTTAGTCAAATATCCCTTATACAGCCTGGAGGTGTGTTTGGGGTCCTTGTCCTGTTGAAAAATAAATGATGGTCCAACTAAATGCAAACCGGATGGAATAGCACGCTGCTGCAAGATGCTGTGGTAGCCATGCTAGTTCAGTATGCCTTCAATTTTGAATAAATCCCCAACAGTGTCACCAGCAAAGCACCCCCACACCATCACACCTCCTCTTCCATGCTTCACGGTGGGAACCAGGCATGCAGAGTCCATCCGTTCACCTTCTCTACAAAGACATGGTGGTTAAATCCAAAGATCTCAAATTTGGACTCATCAGACCAAAGCACAGATTTCCACTGGTCTAATGTCCATTCCTTGTGTTCTTTAGCCCAAACAAGTCTCTTCTGCTTGTTGCCTGTCCTTAGCAGTGGTTTCCTAGCAGCTATTTTACCATGAAGGCCTGCTACACAAAGTCTCCTCTTAATAGTTGTTCTAGAGATGAGAAGGTGTGTCCAAACTTTTGGTCTGTACTGTATATATATATATATATATATATATATATATATATATAAAATATGTGCATTAATCTATATATACTTTGGTCACAAAGTTGGTGGACAGTATCAAATATGGTGTAAATTAAAAGTGGGTCAGTTAACCTCAGGTGGACAACCATTCTGATACCACCACATATCATTTTTCAAAGACTTGGTAGGTAATGAAAAGTGGAATCAACTGACCAACTTTCACTTTACTCTATATTTAATACAGTCACCAGCTTTTTGAACACCCAGAATATAATATATATATATATATATATATATATATATATATTCATTTATTCATTTAAAGGGAAGGTGTCGCGGATTTTTATAATCCAAACAATGATTACTTGTAAGATAACATGAAGTTATAATGTTATCTTGCAATAAATAAAGATGTCTTTCAGTTTTTATAATCTTTGAAAGCTGGCAATGGGGGCTGCCATGTCACATTCCAAGTTCTAGCACGACAGTGCAGCCTCAATTTACAGCACCTCATGGACATAGGGGATAGTAGTCGGATCCCGACCCCTTTAGTTCTGTTACTACTCAAATGGTAATGCCTATGTGGGCTGCCCAATTCCCAGCCTTGGGTGGGTTCAGCCGCCATTTTTCCATAGCCCACGATTTTGGCTGGGCTGTTTTTTTCCCCCTACCGCCAGGATCTGAAGGAACAAGCAGCACCAGCTTCTGTCCTAACAGCTCCGCCTCCTAGAACAGAACCAGCCTTACCGACAGCTGAAGATCAGCGTTGATCCGTTGAGGGGCGGTGTGCAGCGGTGGAGGACCGGAGCTGACCTCTGGAGTAGCGTTGAATGGTGGAGAAGCAGCGTGCAGCGGTGGCGGACCGGTACTGATCTGTGGAGCAGCGTGCAGCGGTGGAGGAGCAGCGCTGATCGGTGGAGGAGCGGCGGCGTGCAGCGGTGGAGAAACGGCGCTGATCGGTAGAGGAACGGCGGCGTGCAGCGGCGCTGTTCGGTGGAGGAGCAGCGGTGAAGGAGCGGCGCTGATCGGTGGAGCGGTGGCGTGCATCTGAAGATAATAAACCACAGGAGAGTGACGGTGACAGATAACACACATATACACAGACAGATCAGAGCCCCCACATATATACAGACTTAGCAGGCTCTAACCCCAGTCTGTATATATGTGGGGGCTCTGATCTGTCTGTGTATATGTGTAACAGTATGTATATGTGTGTTATCTGTCACCGTCACTCTCCTGTGGTTTATTATCTTCAGATGCACGCCACCGCTCCACCGATCTGCGCCGCTCCTACACCACTGGACGCCGCCGCTCCACCGATTAGCGCCGCTCCTTCACCGCTGCTCCTCCACCGATCAGCGCCGCTGCACGCCGCCGCTCCTCTACCGATCAGTCTGTCTGTCTGTGTGTGTGTGTGCGTATGTGTGTATGTATGTATGTATATATATTATATATATAAACAAATATACTGACTGTGGTTAGAGCCCCTTCCCCATATATATAAATACAATATAATATGTAGGGAAGGGGCTCTAACCACATATATATATATATATATATATATATATATATATATATGTGGTTAGAGCCCCTTCCCTACATATAAATTTTATTATATTTATGGGGAAGGGGCTCAAACCACAGTCTCTGTGTGTATGTATATGTATATATATATATATATATATATATATATATATATATATAGACTATGCTTAGAGCCCCCCCCATATGTATATACACTGTTCACAGAGTCACAACACATATACACCTAGACTGTAAGATCAGCGCTCTCCTATCCTGACTTCCTCTGTGCTGCTGTGGACCTGCTCCTTCCTCTGTGTCTGTCTGTGAGCCTCCTGTAAGATCTGTGCTCTCCTCTCCTGACATTCTCTGTGCTGCTGTGGACCTGCTCCTTCTTCTGTGTCTGTCTGTGAGCTCCTGTCAGATCAGCGCTCACCTCCCCTGACATCCTCTGTGCTGCTATGGACCTGCTCCTTCCTCTGTGTCTCCGTGAGCTCCTGTCAGATCAGCGCTCACCTCCCCTGACATTCTCTGTGCTCCTGCTCAAGAACACATTTCTCGTTTTGGCAAAAAATAAAAATGTTTTCTTTCCTGTGTACAACAGTTGTAAATAAAAAAGAAATTGTTTTACAATTGGATTGATGCCTTTATATTTTTCAACCAACAAAACGTTTGTTTGCTACGACTGTATTTATTTTAATATATACAAGAAAAATAAGTCCGGCACTCAAAACGGGACAACAAGAAAAAGAATCCAGATGTTTTTTGCTCTGTATTAATTTTTATTCTTTTGATTATTGCTACAATTTTTTCTTTTTATGTCCATCAGTAATAATGGTATCAACGTTTCGACAGAATCTGTCTTTTTTCCAAGACTGTCAGTAGGGACAAGTGAAAAGCAGAGAAAAAGCAATTGAATACGTATTTGACTCGATGAAAAGCGAAAGCACTATGTCCAGGGATCAAAAGAATAGGTGAAACAGCTTGTGAATAACAAAACCAGAAGAAACATCCAGAATATGGTGTTATGCAATTTGCTATGCAAATGGTAAACAGAAGAGGAAGTAAGGGGGTGGCAGCACCCACCCCCGCAGCTCACCCAGCGATACCCGCCGCCGCAGCTCACCCAGCGATGCCCGCCGCTCACCCCAGCTCTGTGTGTGTGTGTGGCACAAGGTCCCCATTCGGGGTGATGTGTGTGTGTGTGTGTGTGTGGCACAAGGTCCCCATCAGGGGTGATGTGTGTGTGGGTGGCACAAGGTCCCCATCAGGGGTGATGTGTGTGTGTGTGTGTCACAAGGTCCCCATCAGGGGTGGGGTGTGTGTGTGTGTGTGTGTGTGTGTGGCACAAGGTCCCCATCAGGGGTGATGTGTGTGTGTGTGTGTGTGTGTGTGTCACAAGGTCCTCATCAGGGGTGATGTGTGTGTGTGTGTGTGTGTGTGTGTGTGTGCGCCACTGCAAGTGAGTGCCTGTGTGTGTACCGGTGATACTGTCTGCTGAGCTGTGTATCTAATCCTGTGTGATACTGCTTGCATAGCTGTGTATCTAATCTCCTGTGTGATACTGTCTGCTGAGCCGTGTATCTAATCCTCCTGTGTGATACTGTCTGCTGAGCCGTGTATCTAATCCTATCCTGTCTGCTGAGCCGTGTATCTAATCCTATCCTGTGTGATACTGTCTGCAGGGCTGTGTATCTAATCCTATCGTGTGGGCTACTGTCTGCTGAGCCGTGTATCTAATCCTCCTGTGTGCTACTGTCTGCTGAGCCGTGTATCTAATCCTATCCTGTCTGCTGAGCCGTGTATCTAATCCTATCCTGTGTGATACTGTCTGCAGGGCTGTGTATCTAATCCTATCCTGTGGGCTACTGTCTGCTGAGCTGTGTATCTAATCCTCTCCTGTGTGATACTGTCTGCTGAGCTGTGTATCTAATCCTCTCCTGTGTGATACTGTCTGCTGAGCTGTGTATCTAATCCTATCCTGTGTGATACTGTCTGCTGAGCTGTGTATCTAATCCTATCGTGTGTGATACTGTCTGCTGGGCTGTGTATCTAATCCTATCCTGTGTGATACTGTC